>NC_056729.1:994209241-994296741 GCF_019279795.1 Protopterus annectens
TATCAGCCGTCAGATACGGGATTATTGCAACCAAAAGCTGTAACATCGGCATCTGTTCCATTGTACAACAGCAACAATTTCACATAGGGCCATTATAGTGTGTCTCTGGCAAGGTATATTAAGGCTTCTGCAGATGTCATAGAGTGAGTGGATGTTTGTGATGTTATTACAGTCTGTATTGCAATTGTTTTGGGTGTGGGGGAGATGTAGGTGGGTGTACATAGCAGAAGCAGGTGTGTAGGAACTGCATTTATACATATTCGATATGTGTGTGAGGGCTCCTTTCCTATTTGAAGACCTATCCTTTAGTGGACTGATACTATGGTAATTGCAGGCTGATTCATTAAGCCATTGTTAATTGGGTCCTGTATAGCATGCAGGTGATGTTGGTCCTTCAATCCCTTTGGAAATACATCGGTATGTAATGAAATGTTGCTACATGAAAACTGTCTGGTGTATTTCTGTCACAGATATTTGCACTCATTGGAGTTGTGTTGGTGACTGGACCTCTTTGGCTTGGGTTGCCACCTTTTCAAATGGCCTTAGTGGGACATTTGCAGGACACACATCAGATTTTAGAGGCCGACACATACCCACAGTCAGTACAAAGTATAGAACTTTACATATATGCCTATATAAAAGCTTATATTCTTGTAGCGGTTTACTTGCTTATCCTGTTTCTTGTTACATGTAGGTATTTTAGATACAGATGACTATTTTATGCAACAATTGCATTAAATATGGAACATGCCAAATGTCTCAAGATTGTAGGACATTAGTATTTGTACTCATTTTGGTCAGGACACTACCGCACATAAAGGGACTGCCCCTCGCAAGGTGAGACAGGTGGTAACCCTATCTTTGGCTCATGTCCATAGCACATATTTGTAATAGTGTATAGACATATATACTCTCCATATCCTTTGTTCATAACGTTTGATCATGGTGGAATGTGTGATTGCTATAGTCCATGTTATGCACATATTTGAAGACTTCAACCACTGTATATGGCATACCCACGGATTCAGGAATGCACACACTTCTAACGACCACATTACTGTTCCCAGACTCCCAAACCCCACAATACCGAACACTCAAACTCGAGACAGTCAAACTGCCGGAACTAACACAAACACAGAACACACGCACACACAGACACACTGCTACCCATCACATCCAAACAAACCATCCTACACAACATATGGCCAGGTGGCCATGCCCCCGTACACCCCCCATGTGGGAGGCTGTGCTCCCCACACTACACCTACTTTAATAATCTACCTCCAAGACAGCACAAATAGACACATGAAACAAACCCACACACACACATTACAGTTCCCCAGAAACACACCACACTCAGAACACACACACTACAGCAATCAGAAACACTCTTACACACAGTACCTACCTGAACCGCAGCACCAGAAGCATTAACTAAATGCCCCCTAACATCGTGATAATAGTACTTGAGGTTCTGGTGTTCCAGTACTGTGGTCTTTTGGTCTTTAAGCCTCGTGATTACACGTGTTGGCATGTAAATCCTTCGGTATTTGGTAGTATCCTATTTATATGTACCTCCATGGTTGTGTAGATGTTGTTAACCTATCTATATATTTACATATATATGTATATCCATATATATCGACATATATCTCTCTATCACCCTTTCTCTCTATATATTATATATATGTATATATATAAATATATATATATATATATATATATATATATATATATATATAAAGAGAGAGAGAGAGAGAGAGTACTAGAGAGAGACAGAGAATACACCTTTCATTGGGTACATGGCGGTGTATACTATTTCCCAAACTCCGCCCTTTCGTGTTTTAACCTGTCACAATACACACCTGCCATTGGTACATATCAGGTAGCTTAGTGGCAGGTTATTGCGAAGATTGTGTACATGGTTGCGTGTTCTACTCCTGGCAGTGGTCGTTTTACCTCTCAGTGCATGCACTATTAGTACAAGGGTAAATAACGCATATTTCAGTGGTTCTGGGCAGCTTTGCCCATGATCTGCATGATATTCAGCAAAGGTTAGACCTGTGTTGCGCATATCCATGTAGTCATGTTTAAACGCCGCTTACCGGCACAAAAACTCGCTAACATGTGCTTAAACATGCTGTAATGAAACTGCGTCTAACATCCATTATTCGGGACATCAGAATTATGTAACAGCCCTTGCAGGTCGTGGAACCGGGACCATTAACGACACAGTCAGTGGCTTTACCACTGAGGCATCTGGGATATGTACAAGTGCTATGGTATTTAGTATGTAGAGTGCACTACGTCTGTTCCTCCATACTGCAAACAAATGTGAAACTCAGTTGGTGTACATATGGATGATAACTGTTAATGGTATGTCCAAGTGAGGCTTAATGGATATGCTCCAGCTATGGGAATCCATGTCACAGTGAGCCACACACTGTAATGAGCTACACCTTGCCACAACCATAACTGGAGAATGCTGGGGTGACAGATACCTGTCTTGGGTGCTCCCCATGCTTTGGAACTACATCCCTGATTACATTATATGGAGCCCCTCATTAACACACCAGGGAATCCTTGCAGAGTGGGTGGGGAACAGTGGTCACACCCCAGGGATCCTGCAATTGGCTCTGGTCCACAGAGGGATAGTTAGTTAATCAATGGGGTGGCAACAGCAGACACATTTTGGCTAGGCTTTTGAATGGCCTCTGACAGTTAGGCATGTACCTACCGATGTACCTAGGAACCTATACATACAGTATCAACACATACTGTTAGCTTAATTTACTGTTCAGGTATTGACTTACCTTGTGCCAATAGCAGTTGTGTGTGCAATAGTTGAGGGTTGCCTATGTAGGATGCACACAGTAGATCACCTATACATGACAATTTACAGGTGGTCATGTGTGTGTGCCATCCATGTTTACTGTGTGTGCAGGTGGAGAAGTGTGTCAGTCCATAGGGGCCTACATTGTCAGTGTATGTGCTATATGTTCCCTCTTTGCCAAGGCATGGGCATACTGGGCACACCTCCATCTGCCTACTGGGCTGGCACAGGGTGTTCGTGGTCTGAATCCCTCTGTGCCTGTGGTGCACTTGGCAATTGTGGTGGGCTGTGAGGGCCTTCACCATTATGTCCTTGCTGCAGCTGTTTCTACAGGATCATATTATGTAGCATGGCACATACTATGCAGATGTGGGCACACATGTCTGGAGAGTACTGCAAGGCTCCACCAGATATATTCAAGCAACAGAACCATGATTTCAGCATCCCAAACATGCTCTATGATGATTCTGGTTTGTGCGTGTGCCTCATTATGGCATTCTTGCATGGGTGTGTGTGCATTTCTGATGGGAGTCATCATCCATGGCTACAGTGCATAGCCAGCATCCCCCATAAGGTGGCCATATGGAATGTCCCCCCTGACAAATACCTGGTACAGCTGTGAGGCATGCCAGATGTGGGAGTCGTGGTAGCTTCCAGGGCTGCCAGCACACACATCCATGATAATGCCCTGGGTATCGCACAAGACCTGGCAGTTGATGGAATGGTATCCCTTGTGGTTTATGTAATGCCTACCATGCTCACCAGGTGGTGACTTGATGTGTATGTGCGTGCAGTCTATTGCACCCAGTACCTTCTGGTAGTCTGCCACATGGTGGAAAAGGCGCATATTGCTGGCCAACTATTCCTGAGTTCGGGGGAAGTATATATGCTCATTGGCATGTGGTAACATGGCATCCAGGAACTGGTGGAGTACCCTGGATGCTGATGCCTGAGAGATCCTCATGATATCTCCAGTTGGCCTTTGAAAGATACCTGTGGCTAGTATTCTCAAGCTTACACATACCTTCGTGTCCACTGGGATGGGTTCCCCTCTTTTGTTTCTGGCTCTGAGGCGTGGCCAGCACAGCTCAACAATTTGCTGTATGATGTCTCTGTCCACCCTGTAACGCTCTACTATCTCCAGATCATCTAGCCCCTGGTAGGTTACCCTTGGTCTGAACACTCTTCTCCTCCTCCGGTGCCTGTGGTGGTTGTCAGCATCATCCTCCACACCACCTTCAGTCTCCAACACATGCTGATGAATCAAAGCTATGGCAGCTCCCAACATGTACATTTTAAAAGTTCTCTGTCTGTTTACACTGATGGCGCAGTGTTTGAGAATACACAAGTGTGTGTGAGGTGCCTTCACACTTTATACTATTGTGCTTTGGAAGCTGATGATGTCATAGGGTGTGTATGTACAATCCGAGCTGCAGCATATCTTACTTATGGGTTTTACTGCAGGTACTGCTATTGTGGGGCCTTTGGTGTTGAATTACACTTGGCTGCCATGGATCACCTCTTGCCCTTGCCTTCATTTTTCAAACCGATTCCCCTCCCATTATCAGGCATGCATTCAGCAGCCTGCTTTCTTGTTTTGTACTTTCCCAACCCAGGATTGCGTTGCGAAATGTGTTTTATAGCCAATCTACTGCAGGTTTGCTTTGCTCTGCTGTGACAGTTCTCTTTTCATTGCAATCTGGCACCTCCCCTTTCCTGTTCTGCAGGTTGCTGCTAGCAGCCTTGTTAGCTACCGTCAATGGCCCACTGTGAGTTAATGTTAATAGGTGTTAATTACTCAGTTGTACTCCAATAACCCTGCTGCAGCATTTCCTTATTGTCTTCCCGTAACCTTCCTGTTTCAGCTGTGGTGCACACCGCGCTCAGCCGTTTAGCGGGTTTCGAGCGCGTTGTCATCCGCATACACATGCACTTTCGGTCACCTTGTGTACTCTCAGCTAAGCAAAGCTATGGCTACATCCACACCCCTATCCTGCGGCTTTGCTTAGCAATGGGCAACCTGGATTAGCAATGCTCCAATGTGCTTACAGCTACAGTGGCACACCCATCTCCTGATGTCATGTATACCTTCAGGCCACTCCTTGGTGTTATACTGCTATGCCATGTGGTACAGCCTTACACCGGCAAGGCGTTTGCGATTCAGTATTACTTGTCTCATTTGCATGGCATTGACTACTAATTCATAGTTACCTCACCAAACACTGTCACAGACCCTTAGCAACCCTTGCGCCTTGGTTGTGGTGTAACATGCATACCATTGACTATTATGGTGAAATCATGATTTGTGTTAGATTGCAGTTTTATGACATCTATATATATTTTCCTTCTGTTCCCGTTTGCACACACATGTACTGCGGTTGTACTTTGCGTTACTGTGGCCATGACATTTATGTTATTTTTTATGTGTTGTGCGTGCTTTTTTATGCCATTGGCTGTATATTTAGCCATTGGCATATGTTAACTTTGTCATACGTAAGTTTGGTCAGCTTTCATGGCTCCGATGTTCTGTATGAAAAAATGTAAACCTTTTTTTGGTTTACATTTCTGTATGCTTACGCTACGCCTGCACCACTTCATGAATCGCTATGTACCTTCATTTGCATGCTGCACTACTGTGCATGGGGTGATTAGCATACATGCGCCGAGAGCTGCGCAGCTCTGGCATACGCTGGTAGTGCACATGGAATCGGATCGTACTCGAATCACTCGGCGGCCATATTTGGCATTAGAATGCCTATGTGACGCCTGTGCCTGGCACAAGTTTCATGTATCCCGGGGATTGTTGGAAAAACACTGCAGGTGACCATAATATTGCAAAGATAAAAGGACATTTTTCCCTGTGAAGATTGTAATCAATGTTGTTTTCTGCATTTGAAGTGTGTATTAGAATGCAGGTTTATGTAGTAAATTGGTGGTTTATGTGCACATTTAATTATATAGGGTACCTTGCAAAGTGTTTGACATGTGAGAACTTTTACTTGGGAAAGATATCTAGAGGGTAGCCCAACAGAATCTGCAAGTATGTACATGTAGTAAGACTGGCTCAGCAGGTAGCACATTGATGTTTGGTGTCAGAAGATAAGAAGACTGTTGGTTCTATCCACACAACAGATATTTAAATTATTTTCCAGTACTGACAAAACAGTGAAACATAAGGGATATGAGGTACCCCTGAGTGTGCCATCCTTCAGATGAGATGTTAAATCGAGACGTCACCTCTTTGAGTTAGTGATAGCTAAGACAGATACAAACATATCACTTATCGAAAAAGAGAGAGTGGTAGAATGTCTCCAATGCCCTGGAAAAATTTCCCCTAGTCAGAATGAATAGCACCTTAGGGATTCCACTGAAAAGAGAACACTGGCATAGTGGACATACCCTGACATAAAAAATAAATAAATAAATATGCAATTAGAATAAAAATACAAGTAATACTTTGCTAAAACTCTGCCTTAATTGTAGTAGTTTCAAATAATATGTATTTTGTGAGATTAATGAAGTGAGGTCAAATGTGAGGGGGGGTGACCTGGAAAACTTTCTAGAATGTAAGGAAGTGGACTACAACTCAGGATGGATGCTGATGTGCCCCAGGACTGAATGATAGGACAAGTATTAAATGCTTTTAAAAAAAAAACATGCATATACTTCAGTGTTGATATTTTTTTTTAGTGTTTTGTCACTGGGAATTTTTCATCACATGATTCAATGTTATGTGTATTTAAGCTTATTTAGATATCTTTTGTCATTCTTATGAATTATTAGTTATGCTGACGACAAAAATTCTAAATGAATGGAAGGTTTATTTTTTAACATCAGGATATATTTTCTGTGATGTTTTTTTGATCAAAAATTTTCAAGCTTCTTTTTACTGAAACAGTTCTGCAGTCAGTATGGTCAAGCTCTACAAGGATGTACACACAGTTGCTGATATTAGTTTTGGTTTGGGTGAAAATGTAGCAGCAGGGCAATAGAATGATCCAGCCATACTTAGGTACATTTCTTGAAGGAAAAAGTAGTGCTGGTGTCCTGTTATTTGCAATATACACCTTTGACATTAGTAAAATACCAATATTACTACAAGAAAACACATCTGACCAAATGCAAAATGATAAAAATAACGCCTTATGGACAGACTTCAGAGACAGCACAGCAGACATTATGAATTAAAATCTCATAAATTGAACCTGCTGCCTATCAATAACATATTTCTTTGGGATCGTTTAAGCACTGTTTATAAAGCATTTGATGATACAGACAAATGTGTCATAACTAAGAACCTGTACTCACCATCAAGAACTACTCCAGTACTCCAACAGTAGACGTTTGGCATTCCTTATTAGATTAATTATGTTATGCAGCTATCTTGTTGTAAATACTAAGACTGTTTTCAAGTACAGACTAGATACAAGCATGCAAAATCTTTTTTTTCTTTTGAGACATTTTTCTGATAACATTTGTCCACGTTTATGTTTAGACTATGATATGGCTACATAAGAAAGGATGCTTGTTCCATTACTGCACGCGCACACACACACACACACACACACACACACACACACACACACACACACACACACACACACACACACACACACGCACACACACACACAAACACACACGCACACACACACACTCACACACACACACACATGGATATGCCCACAAATTATACATGCTTTAATTGATTGTGTACACTTCAGATATCTGTCATAAAACGAATGGCAATACATATACGTGGTTGTCACTGTAGTATGTTTTAGGTCATACTGTGAAAGCCATTACAACTTCTCCTGCACATATGCCTGCAAGCAGTTCATTTATTTATTGCATTTGTTTAATTAATAGCCTGCCTGGGCAGAAAGCTACCCCTTCTCAGTGGAGGTCCTGGAAGAAAACCTCTGGAAAATACACTACATAGAAAACATAGTAAACATAGGTATGCAAGTAATCAACAAATATACAAAATTTAAACAGAGTATCATTAATTAATAGTGGTATAATACAAAAAACTATGAAGCATATTTGGAAATTAACTTGGAAGAAGAAGAGGAAAGTAGAAAATCGAGAATTAGCATTAAGAAGTCCAAAACATACACTGTGAAGCAGTAGGAAACACTTTTAGTCAGCCAAACTCTTCAGTCCAAGCTGTTTTTATTCTTCCAACATACAAAGACACAGATTGACTGCTTTCATCCCCTAAACTGGGGACTTCATCAGAATCTAACTGCACTTCATAGTACAGCCTTTAATTACTATTAAAAATGAGTGATGTCATCACCCTTCACAATCCTTTAAAGATACAACTACCTTAATGCACAAATGAAATGCACTACAGACACCTTTTGACACCAGAACATTTTAACAAACATCGTTTATAAAAAATAACTTTTCAAATTCCAAAACCTTCATCAAATGTACACCTAAAAAGTCAACCACATATCCATTGACCTACTTTAAGACATGTATACTGTGTAGTTGAACCCCCCCCCTCACACACACAGACACACACACACACACTCACACAGACATTAACAGTATTTAAAGGCTGTACTATGGAGTGCAGTTAGATTCTGATGAAGTCCCCAGTTTAGGGGATGAAAGCACTCAGTCTGTGTCTTTGTTCATTGGAAGAATAAAAATAGCTTGGACTGAAGAGTTTGGCTGACTGAAAGTGTTTCCTATTGCTTCACAGTGTATATTTTGGACTTTTTTTAGTTATATTTACACTGTGGTTACTTTTGTTTTTTTTTATTTGTAGCATTAAGAGGTGACAGATAATATTTTAGAAGGAAGAACAGGGAGAGAGAAAGGACAAGGAATAAAGTTTGGTCCAACAACTGGGGATATAGTTCTTGGAATGAATAAGAGAAAGTACATACACACAAACACACATTGATAACATGCTTTCCATGATTATTTCAGTCTGATCTTGTTGTCATGAGATACATGAGTAGTGGACTTATTAATAAATGCTTCTGCACTCAATTCTAGGACTGCTGATTTTCTTTCCACTAACTTCTGTTATAAAGAAAAAAAAACATGAGTTAGAGTGAAACTGCCCAAAGAGATGAAGCTACAAAGTTAACTTTTAGTTAGCTGTCAAACATTTGCATTTTTCTGCTCAAGTAATTTTTTAAAGCTTTTGGCTAATGAATAAAACTACATGGCTGTTGGACAAAATGTGTTTTGTTATGATATTTGTATTTTTATCTGTGTTTAGGCACAGTTGTTTTTCCTCTGGGTTCTCCCTGTAGATTAGTTGTCTGCATTACTGTGTGGGTGTCAAGTTGGTATTTCGCATATTAGGAGCTCATTTTCAAAACTTCAGTACTGTATTCAATAATAAGTTAGACTGGTGAGAGTAAAAGTGCAATTGTGGTCTCCCTGGAGTGACTAGACATGACCTTTACAGTTAGACAGTCAAAATTGTGCTGAGCAAAGCTTGAAATGTCATTTCCAACTGTGCCTGTATGTTCAGTGTTTGCATCATTGTTTTAATACATTCAGCATTTATTTTGCAATCATAATTTGTCATTTTTTTTAAATCACATGATACTACATTCTTTGCAATTATAGATCAAGTCATTACCATTGTGCCAAGTATGCATATGTGTAGGCCATCTTCGAAAATTTGTTATATTTTAAAGAAAGAAAATGTTAGCATGGGACCATAACGTACCCTTACCTCAACTGTCACCAACATACTGGTACAAGGTACACTGAGGTAGTGTAACAACTGCCTCATTTCTTTCTCCTTTAATTATTTAAAAGATGAGAAAAATATTACTTTATAACAAATTTCTCAATGCCATTGCGTTTTTTGTATGATTAGCAACAATTATTGCTATCTGTATTTCATTTGAACCATAATTTCTCAATTGTGCTTAATTAATTGGTGCTACTACTCACAAAAAACATAACAAAACCTTTATAAATGTTATAAATTATACAACAATGAACAGAATATTTAAACATGTTGTTCCTGTATTTAAGTTCTTCTTTCTTTGTTTTTTCATTTTATTACTTAAATTTCTCTGAAGCATTACTTTTATATGTATCTATTAATGCAAAGATATTTAGCCACAATTCAGAATATATTGTATTTGATTCTACTTTTAGTATTATTGCATCAGTGCCTTTGTTAAGTGCTAGCAATTGTATCCTAATATCTACATCTATATATATATATATATATATATATATATATATATATATATATATATATAGGTTCATAGGTAGGTACTAGGCTATCGGCCCAAGGGCCTATGCAAGCCTAGCCAACAAGGTTCCCTGGCTTACACCACCTAAGAAAATTATTTTCCTGTGCCACTGACGAGCAGAGACACAGAAGTGATCCCTGGGGTGTATTTCCTATTTCCCATCCACTCATCAAGATTTTTCTTGAAGAGTGCTAATGAAGAACTTTGCTTGACATAGATGGGTAGCCTGTTCCAGAGTATGGGAAGTCTCCGGGATAGGAATCTATCCCTCCAGCATGTCCTGTTTATTGTGGTGACAAGGTTTAGGTCCCTATATATATATATATATATATATATATATCTATATATATATATATATATATATATATATATATATAGGGTCTATATTAGATCACCGAATGTTTAAAAAAGTGAATGGTGATTAATTGACCCTATGTAAGTGAAAGCATACAATTTCGAACTGTCAGAACAGCAATTTTTTTCCCTAGGAAAAAAATCTCTGTTCCAAAACACATACACACAACACAAGCACACCAAACAAACAGCAATCCACACACATACACCTAAAATCTGACACCTAACCCTACACTAAACTATACATACATCACTAACTATCCACTTACCTTAACCCAAACCCTAACCCTAAGGTCCATCACTATCGCACACTCACCTCACCCGCTCCCTAACCCTAACTCACCTAACCCGCCCTAACCCTCACGTCCACACAATCGCACACATACCTAACCCTCGCCCTAACCCTAACTCACCTAACCCACCCTAACACCCACATCCACACAATTGCACACTTACCTGAACCTGACCCGTAATTTTCCACCACAGCACTGAAAATACCGAAGCAACAGAAACGGACAACCGAATTCTTTCACTAGGAAAATATTCGGGTTTATGTTGCTTTGATATTTTAAGCTTTCACTTACATAAGTTCAATCAATCACCGTTTGCTTTTTTAAGCGTTCCGTGATCTAATATAGACCCATATAAATATATATATATATATATATATATATATATATATATATATATATATATACTAGGAAACTGATTCCCTTTTTTGTTTTTGCAATCTGATATAAGATTCCCAGGCCAGGAGTTCTAACGAAAAGCTTATACACCATTTTATTAGGCTCCTGAAACATGAATTGCTGTACCTTCATTGCTGTAACACTTTCTAGAGTAAGCTTTGCAGCTCCTGTCTAATTTAAATTATTTCCTGGGTTTGATATGGCCAGGCCAATTGACTATCTGCAAGAAAAGTATGGATCATAAAATGCATTTATCCATTTATTTATTTATTTATTTATTAGCTGCATTTAAATATTTATTGGGTAAGGTAATAAACCTGAAGGGGGTAAAATAAATAATTATAAGAGGGTACCAAAAGTAATTCTTCTTTGCATCATGGAAGAAACTGGATTTGAACCTGAACACATTATCATCTCCTTTTTGAAAAGGTTAATTTTCTGGTTAACTTCTCAGTTGGGAAATCGCAAATTCACCCCGGGAGTTTCACCTATGTCACTCTTGGACAGGGGCAGTAGTTGTTGATTTTGTTCTGCTTCTTACCTTAATATTCTTTGCGACAGAAGTTCTACTTGGCTAGGCTTGTAAGGGCCATTGTGTCATTAGCCTAGTAACCTCCTATGACCCTATATATATATATATATATATATATATATATATATATATATATAAATGTGTGTGTGTGTGTGTGTGTGTGTGAGTAATGTGTGAAACTGTGGGTTAGGGTATTTGTCATACATTCACATATCCCTAGACTAAAGAACGTAGTCTGTAAGACTGGGCTTGGGAACCAATAGCCACCAGGAATATCTGCAGTATGGAGATGGGAGACTACTTTCCATCAGGCATTACATCACAGGTTCATAGGTGTTTACTAGACTAATGACCTTAAGGGTCTTTTCAAGCCTAGCCATGCATCCTAAAGCTATGGTAAGTTCTGGTACCTTTGGTAAGTGTAAGCAGGTGAGTGGGAGAATAAACATTTACAAGCAGGGCCCTGAGAGATGAACCATTTACAAGCTGCCCATGTCCATTTGAGATATAGATGCCAAAGCAGGAATGAATTTCCTGTGCCCCATCAGATTGTCCTAGTTACACTTGAATATGGTTAGGGAGAAATTCTGCTACACAGGGATGGTGAGTCTATTCCAGATAAGCAATAGTCTCTACATACCTGTCTCTCCAGTAAGTCATTTTTATATCACAGGCAATATTTAAGTCTTTAGAATGGATAATTCTAGTGTTTTTGTTTTTTTTTTTTGCTGATATGCATAAGGTCCATCAGGGTGGGGTCTGCCAATGCCTTCCATGCCAGGCAGAGATCAAGATCAAGAGATCAAAGATCCTGCAGGAGACAGAATACAGAAACAGGGCTTTGAGGCAGTCTACAAATTACATGTTAATTACACCCTGCATTCTTTTAGTGAGGAACCTCTGTGGACATCCCAGTTGTTGGATATGCCTAGTTAGGTACATACCAAAGGGAGCATTGTATTCAATGACAAGTCTGCTGTATGCTGAATGCAGTGATGCAATGACTTTCTTGGACATAGGTGTCATACCTTTGTTCATAATTTGCAAGACATACAATTGTTTCCTCATTACTGTAGACATATAATAGTAATAGGCTAGATTACTGTCTATAAGTGTCCCTAAGTCCCTGACTATTAGCTCAAATCCTAGTGGTGTGTTCTCAATATGGTAATTATAAGGGGTGGATGACTTCCTGAAAGATTTGCATCAAGTATGCATTTCGTGGTATTTAGTTGTGTCATCCCTTCCTGGAGAACATTTGTGTCAGTGGGAGATTCTACAACTGCTCTTAATTTGCAATAATATGCAAATTTAGTCAGCCACAGGTCATTGACACTGCCTTGACTTCACAGAAGTAAATGCCAAAAATGAGTGGTCCCAGGACTGATCCCTGAGGGACTCCACTTGTGACTGGCCTCTTTGCAGAGGTGGACTCCCCAATTCTAACTTCATGGGTCCTGTCTGTGATCCATCTGGCTATACAGCAGGTGCCATAAGTGTTTATATATAACCTTTTGAGTTTGCCAACAACACCTGTGTGAGTTATTGTGTCAAATGCCTTGGTCAGGTGAAGGTAGGTAGTCTGAACCATTTTGTCCTCATCCACTGCTTTACGACCTTCTCAAAGAAGTCCAGCAGGTTGAGTAGACATGACCTACCCTTGGCGAAATGAAATTGGGTTGGGTCCAGTGTCTAGAGGTTTCCTCTGTTAATATTGATCAGTTCCATGATAATTCTTTCCATGTCTTTGCATATGAGACTAGTGAGGCATATGGGTCTGTAGTTTCCAGAGTCTGTAAATGACTCAATTTTGTGCAGAGGGATGACTGTTGGTGTTCTCCATTCATAAGGCATGAAGCCTGTTTGGTGGCTATAGTTAAATAGCAATGAAGAAGTGCCAACCACCTTTGACAAAACAGCATGGTCCGTTGACCATCTCCTTCTTTGCTGACAGATATTGCACCCTGTTAGAATGACACCAGAAACTAAGCTAGTTATTAAAGTCAGTCAACTTCTTTTGTATTGTGACATAATTCTTGTAGAAGGTAAAATGCTGCTCAATTCTAGGTTCATATCAGCCTGGGACACATCTTCTAGTAGTTCCATCATGTCTGTCTTCATATAATTTAGGAGACATGTCTCAGGTCATTTACATTCACATGGACTATGACTGGGTCATACTGGTACTTGTGGTTCAATGACATGACTGCATACATAATGTGGTGGATACCAGACACTGAT
This sequence comes from Protopterus annectens, assembly GCF_019279795.1. Taxonomy (NCBI): domain Eukaryota; kingdom Metazoa; phylum Chordata; order Ceratodontiformes; family Protopteridae; genus Protopterus; species Protopterus annectens. The sequence continues at coordinate 994,223,132 of NC_056729.1, forward strand.
TACCAACTCACTGTGACTATCTCTTTAATTAGCCTAGTGAGAGGGACATCGGTATATCTCACAATGGAATCTCCAATGGCCAGAATGTTGGATTGTGTGGTGGCTTATCTTATGGGCTTGAAATAGAGGCTCCATGAGATGTGGCAGTATGTGCTGATATGGGAATTGATTCAAAAGAGTGCATTTGGGGCTGCTGAGGGAATGTATTATGTGTAGTTCATCTAGGATGTCTTTGGGGTTTAGGAAGGTTACATTTAAGTGCCTCAGCATATATGTGTCTGTGTCTGCTTTGAACTATGTGTAATGGGTGCTTTGAACTGTGTGTGATAGGTGCAGCATGCATACTAATGACAGCCTGACTGACATTAGAATTGCTTTTATGTGATAGCTTTGCCTCCAGTGACATTGTGTAAATACATCTGTCACATACCATATTAGTTTGTTTGAGAATTAACTGGTTGTCAGTAAACATAACATTGCTTCAGGATGCCCGTATCTATTAAGCTGGTAACAGAAATAGCAGGGAAAGTTTACATCTATTGGAACAGACTCCTTTTATTGATTAGACAGTTGGAGGGAGAATATAAAGTAATGTAAGTAGTATCTAGTTTGTAAATCTGGGTACAGTGCTTGCCAATGCAAACTAGTTGCCCTCTGTGCATCTAGTTATTAGTGAAATTTCAATGGTACTGTTACAGGAAAAATGTCAACTCAAGGTGTCTTTGTCTGGATGGGGCACTGTCAAACACTTGAGGGGAAACTAATAACTAGATCCTGGTGATTTGTGGATGACGTATTTAGGGAGATATTCTGACGTTAGGTTAGACAGCAACAAATCAAGCAGTACTTACTGAAAAGAAAGAATTAGCTTTCTCCAAGAATGACGAAAAGAGGGGATTCATCTGAATGGCTACTGTCTAGATACTACTAATGCCGGTCTCACCACAGCCTCATGTTGCTGGGATACAATGCCCCTTTGCTTCTGCTCTTGCCAGAAGCAAGACAGTAGCACAAATCCCAAGATGACAAGCAGGCCACCGGGTATTTGGTGATAAACAGTCTTATCCCAGATAATGCAAGGGTCTGTAGGCTTGTTGTAGCCTTTTCCTGGTAGATGCCTTGAACAGCAACCAGACCAATTAGAAAAGTCAAACACAGATACTTACTGCCCAGTCAAAAACTGTCAGAAATCAATGCACTTTGCTCCTTCTCTCACCAGGAGCAAAACATATGTACAAATTAATGCTTAACATACAAGGCCATGTCAAACCCAGAGCTGTTGGACATGCTATAGTTAAAGAAATCCTAATCCCTCAGAGCCATATGCTCCAGAGATCTAAACCTTGTCATCAAAATAAAAGAAAAACATGCTGGAGAGATAGGTTCCTGACCCAGAGACTCCCCAGACTCTGGAGTAGACTGCTCATACATGTCAAGCAGAGCACCTCTTTGGCCCTCTTCAAAAGGAACCTTGATGACTGGATGGGAGAAAGGAAATTCACCCCAGGGATCACGTACGTCGCCCTGCTAGATAGGGGTCCAAGGAAGTAAATAGTATGGGAAGAAATAGCCAGGGAATTATTATGGCTAGGCTTGTATAGGCCCTAGGGCCGATAGCCTAGTATTAACCTATGAACCTATTAACCAAATTCCAAGATGGCAGCTGTGAAGCAGTTATTAGGCTTTCTGGTCATCAGCAGTCTCCAGAAAATAATGTTCCTATGCTCCTTCTCTCACCAGGAGCAAAACAGCAACACTAATCCTGAGATGGCTACTGACAGGCAAAACGTGGGCTCTCCAATAATTGCTGGCCTTGTAGTAGATTTTGCCGATTTTAAAGGTAAGATGGTAAAAAAGGGTTAATATCCTAACAGTTGCAGTGGGCACTAAACAGTTGTATATAAAAGAGGGGAGGGGGTAACTCGAGCTTTAGCTAAGTGGAGAGCCATTCATTTTAAAAGAGCAATATAGATTGGGGGTGGGCACTTTATATTCTGGCTCTATGGAATACAGTGGATGGCCTCTAAATTTAATTAGCTGAAGGGTAGTGTTTTACAAAATAATAATTTTGTGCTTACTCACAATAGCCAGTGAAAGAGGAAGGGGAAAGAAATATGTTGTCAAATTAACAAAAGGAGTGGGCAACTAGAAAGACAGTGGAGTTTAAAAATGCAACAGCCTCAGAGTAGGAGGGTGGTGGAAAACTTAATTTCTGTGTGACTCACAATACACACAGCTATGGTCTCCTTCCTAGTTTAAATATGCAATTAAAAGCAGAATACAAGTAAAACACAGTGTAAAGAAAATTAACCACAATATACAAAACAGAAGACAGCAAAGAAGCAATAAAAATACAAGAAAGCAAAAACAAACTAACCTTTCCCTCACAGAACGCTGTGGCAGAGTTTAAGTGAGCTTTTCCACTAATAGCTCATCGCAAGACTTTTGCCTAAATGGCCTTAATGGCAATTAAACCAATGTGGGAATTGGGGGAGAAGGGAACAAAAGACACCATGGATTTTAATCTTTTCCTTTAACCCACTGTAGGGATGGGGGGATCCTAGCCAGCAGGAATACTAATTTCTGCCTTAACAGCACCTAAACAAGTATGGCACTAAAGAGTGGGGGAAACACTAGACACCAGAGAAACTACTCTTTGTGCCCTAATGGCACTTAAACCAGTGTGTGATTGGGGTTGGGGGAACTACTAAAGACAAAGGATACTATTTTAGTATGCTAAGGCCACTCTTCATAGTATGGAGTTTGGAGGGTGGGGGAATAACTATACACCAGGGGCATGGCATGCAAAGTGGGACAGAAACTTCAAAGTGGGACAGAAATTTCCTGTGATGGCCTATGGCTGGAAAAAGAGATATCAGGGATATGGAGACAAGTAAAGGACATATATGGGGACTACTGTGTATATGAGTGTGTGTGCGTGTGCGTGTGTGTGCATGTGTGTGTGTGTGTGTGTCTGTGTGTGTGTGTGTGTGTGTGTGTTTTTGAATGTGTACTTGTGAGTGTGACTGAGAGGGAGGGATACCTTCACCCACAGGATACAACTGACAAACCTTGCTACTGCAGTAAGTGTTGATCTGAATTTTGTGGTACTTAACTGCTTTTTTCATATACATATAAATTAACTGATGCTGAGGTCTTTCCATGTCATGGCTAACATGTCTCTCAATAACAAAATACCACATCATGGGAGCAGGGCCTTTTTAAAACAAGATGTATGGCTCATGCAAGAGCTGTTAATGAATACCTAGGATTATATTGGCTATGTTTTTTAATTTTTTGAAGAATTTATTAATAGTTTGTTACTGATGCCATGCATTTGATTTAAAATGTTATTATTCTTTTATTGCATTTCATAACATAGAAATATTTTGAATTTACATAGTATGCTTTGTCTAAGTAGTGTATAGCAATTTGAATCAGAGTCCAGTATGTACCTACATCTGCCTGTTTTATTTTTCCTTTTGTCATCTTCTACTACTTTGGTTGGGCTTATTTGGAAATGAAAGGAATGGGGGATTTTATTTTTTAACCATGCAACTATACCTTCCAATGCTTAGAGATTATTGTTAATATAGTCATTTTCCTTCCAGTCAACTAAGGTCAGAGGTTTTTGTTGTTAAACCTAAAATCCGAAAGCCTAGATCTAAGAGAAGGGGTATAGATTTCCTAACTGTGTATGCGGCCACTGCAGCATATGGCCAAATAAAGGGTAAATCAGACAGTTCCATATGCAGATAATTAGCATCCTCTACCACACAGACAACAACTACCATTCTCCCAACCTCATTTCCTTCCCTGTACATGAGTGAGATGCCAACAGAAGAGTTTCTTGAAATGTGCAAAGTATATTGGGGACAGTGCTGACACAGTTTCATTGACTGTAACTAGCAGATGACAACATGCAAAATTAATGTTTATATCCGTCACCTATGAGCATTTCAGCTTAATTTGCTGAACAATTTCAGGACATTAATCATCCATAGGAGAGGGAGAGTAGATGGGGCATAGCAACACCTGCATTATGTTTTCAATTAATCAATGTAATAAGTTTGTCCCCTTGTTTGGATACACTACAGCCAAAGTTATGTACTTACCATAACAATATATTCTTTCCTTACAATCTGTCTTAAATGACATGCAGGTCCTTTAGGCACTGCTCAGATCCAATCCAGCAGATAGAGTGCTCCAGCTTCAGTCTTCCCATAATTCCTCCATCCTCTTAGCTACTACAGATCCAGTTCGACACTTGAAGAAATGGATTATAAAGCTATACTGCCTCGGACCCAAGAATTAAGGGATGCTTATCCTTTAGGCCTTATATCACGAAAGGGGGATGGTAGGTGGGTTGTTGTATTGGAATGACTGGAATGATAAAATCTATCATTATGGTAAGTGCATACATTTTGTAACCTATTCTTTCAGTATATTTGATCCAATGTGTTGGCCATAATCCCCAGCTGTGTACTTTCCTGGGTGATATGACAGAAGACACTTCAGAATGGAAAGACTGAAGGAAGCTCTAGCTCTAGATGTGCAATACAGTTTATAATGCCTGATAAAAGTGTCTATGGGGGACCAAGTGGCTGCTTCACATATATCACTCAAGTACTGAGCTCTAAAGAAGGCAGTAGAAGTAGCCACAAGGCTAGAGGAGTAGGCTGTGGTTTTGCATGATAATGGTTTGCAGTGTAATTCATAAACAAAGAAAATACAGTTGGGCAATCATCTGGGTAGAGTGAATTTACACCATGAAAATGAAATGAATAGCTGCTCCTCTTTTCAAATGGAAAAAATTCTGAGAAGGTAAAAGCAAAACTGAATGCCTAATGTGTGCAATAAATATTCCCCTTTGTTTTGATTTTTCAGAAAAAAAATGGTAAATAAATGTGTTGATAAATATCATGCTCTGAAGCATCCATGGGAATGACAGAGGGGTTAGTTCTTAAGAGTACCCTGTCTTTGTGAAAAATAAGGTAAGGAGAAGAAAAAAGATGCAGCATGGTGTTCTGAATTTCTCCTAGCTGAAGTTATTGCTACTAGAAACAAATGTTTTTTTAAACAGAAACGTGAGCTCTGCCATTGCTGCATGTTTGACGGGAGGCTTTGTTAGGGTTTCCAGAATAAAATTCAAATCTTGCAGAGAAACTAGGTCCTTTATTTTCCTTTATTGTTGGACATAACATGAAGGTAACTTTAATGAAGACTTTGCATAATTTATGGGAAGCCAAAGACTAATTCAGGAAGCCAATATGAAAAGATGAAATTGCCATCAATTGTACCTTAATGATAGAAAAATGGAACAAAAGTGAAAGAGGGAATATAGAAAATGCAGAACATCTGGAATAGATGCTAAAAAAGGGGGTTGCATTTTGAGTACCAGCCCAAGTGGTGAATCTATTCCATTTACTATGATAGAGTTTGCAGGCAGACGTTTTTTGAGAGGCTGTTTAGAATATTATCCACATATTGTGGAAGGGAATTATCCCTCACCATCAACGGAATTGGAAAACCAAACATTTCAGAATGAGAAGGTCATGGTGAGGCTTCCTGGAGGGGTAAATTATGAGATTTGGAACTAGATCTAGGAGCCAAGAAGAATCTCTCAGGTGAGGCTTTAACATAGGGAACCAGACCTGTCTAGGCCAATATGAGGCTATGAGGATGACAGTCACCTTGAACTATAGAGCTTTCTGCAGGAGTCTGGGTATTAGGGGATGCATAAAGTAACCTAGATGCCCAATGCTGAGAGAGAGCATCCCTGGGTATTTGTCCTGGAGACTGAATCAAGGAAAAGAAGATGCTATATTTGCTGTTGTATTGGGTGGCAAAGAGATCACAGTAGGGAGTGCCTCATTGGCTAAACATCTTTTTGACAATCAACATAATGAAAAACCAGTCATAAAGCACTATTATATTTCTGCTCAGCCTGTCTGCCAGACCATTTGTTTCCTGAGAATGTATGCTATTACAAGAAAATTGTGAGAGGCCATCACCCATTGCTATAATATTATGGCTTTGGAACATACACGGTAGGACCAGATCCACACTTGCTTGTTAATATGACAGATGGCCATCAAACTGTATGTCTGAATGGAGATCATGCCTACAAGGTAGTCCTGAAGTTCTTGCAACACAAGGAGGAGTGCTCTGAACTCTGACATGTATATGAGTATTTGCCTCTTTTTCTGTCCAAAGACCCTCAACCATCCTTCCTTCGTAATGTTCCCTCCAACCACAGGGAATAAGTTCTGTGATCACTATTGCTTTAAGTGGCTAGCCTTTGTGCAAAAGTGGAGAGGTGAGCCACCAGTAAAGATGATGATTCCTTCAAGACTGGGTAAGAATTAAGGTCTTGAGAAAATCTTCAGTCTAACCCTCTCCCAACTTAGCTATTTTGGTTATGAATGATAAAACTTGGAACATAGAGATTGCAGGAGCCAATGCAAAAATTATCATGGGATATCAAGCAAATTGAAGGGGTAGTATTGAAGATGCCATGAGGTCCAAGGCCCTGAATATCAGACATTTAGTAGGTTGATTTGTCAGAAGCAGAATTTCCACTGTGAAATTTGAATCCTCTCCTATGGAAGGGAGATAATGGAGAAAGTGATGTCTGGGTGACAACCTAAGAAGATTAGGCACTGTGAGGGATTTAAGCTTGATGGCGATATGTTAATGGAAATGACCAGGGAACTCCATAGTTTAAGAAGGTGATGTCTGGCTTTCTTGAGTGACTCCACTGAAGAGGCAGCCAAGGGACACTCACCCAGGTATGGGAATATCTTCTTTCCCTGAAGTAGAATATGGGCTGAAATGCCTGTCATAAACTGTGTGAACACCATGTAGGCTGTGGTGAGGCCAAGTGGTAAGGAGCTGCAGAGATAGTGAATTACTCTTATTTGGAAGAATAGGTATCTCCTGAACTCCCTTGATATCTTTATATGCAAGCAAACATTCTGGAGAGCTCTTGAGCACATCAATGCTTTCTCCACTAAACAAGGAAAATTGATTGCACTGTAACTGTTCCGAAGTGAATCTTTTTCTTGAAGGTGTTTAGGAATCTTAGATCCAAGATGTGCCTGAAATACTTGCTTTCCTTTGGAGCCAGAAAGAATTTTGAATAAAAACTTAATAATTTCTGGTATGGTGGAACCTTCTAGATGCCTCCTTTTTTTTTTTTTTGAGTAGAGAGAGCATCTCTTTTGAGGCAGCCTTTGCCTGGTTGGGGGTGATATCTGGCATTAGATCATTTGTTTGAGGGACGATTCCAGAAAATTGAATGTAATAGCCTCTGGATATTATTCCACTTTCCTGATCATCTTATGTGATTGCAAACTACTAGTCTAGGTAGAGAGAGAGAGAGAGAGATTCATCCACTAACTGCCTCCAGAGGAGATCTTTCAGGCATACTTTCGGGAATTCTGTGGTCCCCTGCTGAAAAATGACATGCAATATCCCTGGTAATGTAGACCCCTTTGGTTCCTAGGCCTGTGTCCTTTAAAGGGTCCACCTCTGCTGTGGCTTGCTTCTCCAGTTTTGCACAAAGGCAAGCCATTTCAAGCTAATTCACCATCAGAAGGTGAGTTAAGCTGATGCTTAGACATACAAAGCCAGAGAGGACAAGGTCCTTTTCAGTTTCTGTTGAATGGGCATTGCAGGATTATTAACTTGACTCCAACAGCAAAAATGGTCTTGCCATCTTGATCACTCTTCTACATCCTCTCCTTAACAGTGGGTCCAAACAATGTTGACCCACTGAATGGAGTGTTAGTAAAGGATATTTTAAAGTTGTCCTCAGAGTCACATAACTGCAGCCATTCATGATGACTGACTACCATACCTATTATGGCTCCTGTAGCTGCTCCATCAGGCATGTTGTGCATCAGGGACATAGAGAGTTAGTAACAGTTGACATAGTCATCGGGGTGGCTAATACCTTCTTTGTGAGTCTGCCATAACTGGATTCTTTAGAGTAGATAAGGCTTGTTGAGTGAGATCTCTCTGTAATCTATTCATATGATTAGCATAGTTTGGTACATGAAGAGTAAATGTGCCTGATGCATATGCTCACTTTCAAAATGTATCCATCGTTCTCCACTCTTTATTAGGGAATGGATAGAAGAAGAGTCCTCAGACAATTCTCATTTGATGACCACCACCACAGTGTTGTAGTCTACTGGTAAAGATTTTGACCAAAAGAGCTTATTTGGAGGGTTCAAATTCTTTGGCTGGCTTCTTGGGAATTACTTCACATGTATCAGACTCCAATCATGACCTCCTGAATACCAAGTTAATCTGCTTGTTGGCTGGGGAACTACTCAGGTAATTCTGTACACCTCAAATAATGCCTACTTGTCCTAAGAAGTAGGGTCTGTTGGCCAGGCTCTCCTTCAACTGGTGCATCAGTTCCAGAATGTTACCAAAGGATGTGTCCTCCAAAGGGGACTACAGGGAATTGTCTCTATCTTCTGAGTTGGTAGCTGATGCTGTTGACTGCAAATGGGTGTAGATGTGTTTCATCTTGCACACAATTTGTCTATGAAGTTTAGGGGACAAGTCTCTGGAATTGTCTGAAGGCTACCTTTGCACCCTGGCAGATAATTTAAGGTTAACAGAATGACTGATCCATGGATGTCAAAGAAGAGCTAGACTAAACTGAAACAGGGTTGAAGGAGGGAACTGAAACCAGTGCAATATGTGAACACATTCTCATGGGAGATTATGTGATCGTCCTTAACACCTGAAAGGCCAAATAAACCTTCCATGGTTCCAATGAACCTGCCCATGTAGACAAATCTATCTCTCAACTGTAAGAGATGGAAGACACCAGTGAAAGGACTCCCAAAGTTGAGAAGGAAACCACCCTGATGAGGGGTTCAGAACCAAGAGGTTGAAGGCAGATATGCCCAATGCCATCAACAGCAACAAGGGTCTCAGCACCAAGGGTGGATCAGAAGGTGTTGACCCAACCCCCATATCCAAGACCCAGGTACATCTGATCAAGCTAGAGTCAAATGAGTCATATTCAAGCCAACCAGAGCTAAGGAAGCATAATCCATTGGTTTCTGGGGCACAGGATCTAGAAGATATGTCAGTTCTGAAGAGAGCATAGCCAAGTTCAAACCAGTGAGAGAGCCTGCATGGAGGTGAAGTGGATGGATCCAACTGCATTTGAACAGAAATGGATGGAATGACCCCATTTCAGTCTGGGTCAAGACAAACCTTGATACAAGTGATCCAAGTCCACTTCAGACATACTCCTGTAAGAAAAGATGGATTGCATCAACATGGGAGAGGTAGGTCTAGAAGAAAGATGTTTACCATTGTCACCAGTCTGCTTTTGGGGGAAAGTTTTGTATGGTAATAAATTGAAGAAAATCTGGATCCAATGAATGAACACAGGTGGGAGTATGTGCCCTGCGCTCATCAATTCTAGGCACTTTAAGCACTGAGGTCAAAGATCAAGATTTGGCTAAACTTATTTTTTTATCTGAATCTTTAGTTGTCTGCTACTTTGACTTTTTTTTTTTTTTACTTTTGAGTGTGATGATGGAAGGAGACCTTTATGAATTAGTTTGCTGCTCCAATCCATTAGTACCCTGAGTCCAAAAGAGGAACATATCTTACAGGGTACAGAGAGAAGAGAGACCCCAAACCAAACCACACAAAGAATATGAATATCCTGAGGGGTGATCTTATGACCAAATTTAGTACAGTTTTTGAAGTCTGTTTGCCTTTCTGTCATTAAAAAGCAGCAAGAACAATAGAAACAAACTGTGACTGGAGTTAACTGCACATGTGAAAAAAACACTAAAAATAGACTATTACTATAACCACACACTGAGAGACTAACACACTAAATAGTACAAAGAGTAAAGAAAGGTGGTAGTAGGCACCCAGATGCTTAAGTTCAAAACTGTAATATAAAAAGGCAGGAGTAAGGGCTGAAAAACAGCTAAGACAAAGAGGCATATAAAGAAATCTTTACTTAAGGGAAATGAAGTAGAATACTTATCTGCTACTAATCATATTGCTTTCCACAAATTTGACAAATGAGATGTAAGTTAGGAGGCAGGGAAGTTATGGGAAAGAAGAATTCTTAAAAGGGCTCAAGGCTAGGGCAGTCTCACTGCTGGATCAGATCCAAGTAGTGGATTTAGTACCCATGTGATAGATCATACAGATAGAATCAATAGGATCTGTAAGTATAACTGAGTTGCCTTGTATTTCCTATGATTTCTATTACTTACTGGATGGCATAAGTTTAGTATTGCTAAGTCTTACATTCAAAGAGATTATATGCTATTTATTAGACCGTTTTATTCTTTTGTAAATTTCTAATAAGCAGACTGTGATTGATTTTTCAATGTAATCAAATTGGATATATTTTCTATCCACATTCGGAGTCAGAGAATATAATATGAGTCTATTTTTTCTACCGCTTTTGCAGTTTTATGATTAGTTGTTGGTATCTTTGATTCAGTTAATTTATACTATGAATATTTTCTTTCTGTTTTATACTTTTAATTTTTTTTTTATTCTTAACTTATGCATTGAGTTAACCTTATCCTATTCTTTCATTATATTATTAAACCATACATTTATTTTATTATATGATTTTATGTATCCCATTACGTATTTGTATTTACATCATGTTTTTTTTAATTAAATGATAAAAAAGTTTTCAGTTAACTCATAAAACCCAATCTTTTAATTCTTTATCTTAAACTAATGGGAAAGAAATCCATTTAGAATGGCTAATTTCTTATAATTTAATCAGGTAAACGCACTGTTGAGGTATCACCACAAATAAAATGCTGGCACAACTGGAATAGCATACAAAGCTTTAATATAATCAAATAAACAAAATGAAGCATAATAATATAATTTAATATTAGTCTAAAAAATTGCATCATGATCTGATAAATGACAATGCATAATTTTGAATTAGTTAATCCTAGAAATTAATTATTTTTGGAATAAAACTCTCATCTAACCCTGACTGAGTTCTTAAGATATAAAACTAATGTAAAAAGACTAAAGGTGGCTGAAATGAAATTTCTATAGGATTATTTGCCCAAATCTAAAGATGCTGAAGAAAACAATGCTCACTGTTTCTTTCAACAGGAAGTCACTACAGGTGCAATTTTTATGTGTGACTATGAGTGATTCACTTTTTATGGGATATTTCTCCCTTCTTTTAGTTGGCGTGACAGTAGAGCTAGTACATATAAGTTCATAGGTGTGTACTAGGTCAATGATCACTGGTGCCTTTTTAAGCCTAGCAATGCAACCCATATCTCTGACAATTCCTGGTATCCTTGATTACTGTGGATATGCAGGAGATCTAGCAAGGTGAAGTCAATAAAGTTGTATGCCAGGCAAAGATCTCCCCTCAACAGCCTGAAGGAGACAAAATATAGTGATTTGGCTTTAAGATAGTCTGCAAAAGACAAGTTATTTATACCCTGTATTCTTTAGTGCTGAACCTCTGTGGATACTGCAGTTGTTGGATGTGTCCAGTACTCAATGATAGGTGTGATGAATGCCAAATAAAGTGGAACAATGATCTCCTTGGACCTAGATGCCATAAGACTGTTTATAGGCTGTACAACATAGAATGATTTTTTCACTTCTGCAGACGCATGATGGTCAAAGGCTACACTACTGTTTGTGTGTCCCATGTCTCTGACTGCTGTGTCATGTCTTAGGGTTGTGTTGTCACTATGATAGCAACCAGAGGTGGATGACTTTGGGAAGGATACTTTTATGCATTTCTTGTCATTTAGTTTTAGTTAATGGCTTTGACACAATTTATTTGTCTGAGCCAGCCCTTCCTGGGAATATCAGTGTTAGTGGGGACATTTTTGACTGTTGCTAATCTACAATCATCTGCAAACAAATTTGGTCAGATAGAAGTCCTAAATTTTTGCCTTTGCTTCAGAGAAGTAAATGCCAAAAACTGAGTAATCCCAGGACAAACCCACAAGGGACTCTACTTGTAATTGGCCTCTTTGTAGAAGTTGACTCCCCAATTCTAACTTCTTGGGCCCTGTCTGTGAACCACCTGAGTATACACTGGGTGACATAAGGGTTTATACCTAATCTCTTGAGTTGGTCAAAAATACCCAACTGGAAGATTGGGTCAAGTGCCTTGTCTGGGTCAAGGAAGGTAATGTGAACCATTTGTCATTGTCCAAAGAAGTCCACCAGGTTCAGTAGGCATGACCTGCCCTTAACAAAATAAAATTGGGTTTGGTCCAGTGACTGGAGGTTTCCTGTGCCATTACTGATCATTTCCATGATAATTATTTCGATGTCTTTGCATATGAGACTACTGAGACTTAAAGGTCTGCACTTTCCAAGGTCTGTAGACAGTCCACCTTTATGCAGAGGGATGAAAGTTGCTGCTCTCCATTCATGATGCATGAAACCTATTTGGAGGCTCTGGTTAAACAGAGATTCCTGAGACCATGATAGGTCATGTTTCATGCTATTCAAAAGGCAGTCTGGGATACTGCCTGGGCCCATTGATGCAGTGTTCCTTTCCTCAGAGATAGAGCATTAAGGACCTGTTCCCTACTGATAGTGAAGGGAATTATATTTGATGTTATTTCCTGAGGGAAATCTGAGGGGGTGGGGGGAATGGAGTAAAGTTAGAAATGAATTTGTCTGCCAGTAGGTTTGCTGTATCTTCTGGCTTGGTATAGGTGACTCCAATAATAATGAGGTTTGCACACAATTGTGTACTGTTTTTGAGGTTGTGGGCATAGCTAAAGAATGCCTTATGCCTGTCCTTTGCATGGGAGGCCAAATTTACCTCAAATTTGGTTTTGGTAGACTTTGTCATCTGTTTAGTTTGATTAGAGAGCTTTTATCCTGCTGGGTGCTACACCTCCTGATTTTTGCCATGATTTTCTTCCTTCTGTTACACAGTCTATTGATGTTCAGATTCCAGTAGAGCGGCTTGTTTTTTGAGTTAGTTCTATACTTATTCCTGGTGGGTACAACTGCCTTTATGCAGCTATTAACAAGCCTATATAGGGATTCTGTGAACAGTGCTGCTTAGGCAACAGTGTTCTCAGGGTTTAAGGGGGCTTGAAATTTTGACAAGTTATCATCAGGAAGTTAGCCTTAAAGTGGCTCCTGAACATTCTAGGTTTTATTTTTACTTCAAAGGAGACCATTTTGTTGTTTGATCTTACCAGAGAGGACATTACACCAGGGGATGTGCAGAGCTCTCCCATATTAGTGAGGACCAGATCCAGTATGCTTTGGACCCCTAGTCAGCATACTGACAATCTGATCCAGGAAGCTTGTGCTTACAAAATCCAGGAATCTCTGTACCTGTATGTTTAGTGTTGTATATGATTCCCAGTCAATAGTAGAATAATTAAAGTTGCCCATGAATATGGTATTGGGTTGGATGGTGAGCATTTCAAGTAAGCTTAAAAGAGTATTATGGGTTTCCACCTGGGTCATAGAAGGGAACCTAGAGCTTGCAAGGAACTTGTATGGGATTTTGTCTACTGTGATCTAAACATGGAGAAGTCTGAGTGCATTTTCCTGTTTGACCAGCCCTGAGGTATACTTATTTCTGATGCAAATCAAGACACCTCCACCTTTAGACTCTATCTGTGTAGTAGCTGATCTTAATGTGTGACAGGCATTATAGCCTTGTACTGCTGGGATGCTCCATGGATTTAAACCATGTCTCAGTGAATGCACAGATATCAGCATTCTCTGTGGTGAGGGGAATTTGTAGGGAGTGGAGTTTCTTGTTTAGACTCCTAGCATTGAGCAGTAACACCTTTACATTTTGTTGGTTTTGATTTGCTATGCTGTAAGCATTTTCAGTTTGGCATTACCTAAAAAAAGTCATTATGGAGGAGAGCACTGTTTAGCTAATATTTGAAATCCTAGAGCAGAGAGGTGCAGACCCTGTCTGGCAAAGCATCCTTTCATGCTGACAAATAATGCATCCACTGAAAATGACACCAGAAACTTAACCAATTATTAAAGTCAGCCATCTTCTGTTCATATTGTGGCATCGTCCTTGGAGAGGGTAGAATGCTGCTCAATGCTAAGCTCATACCAGTCTGTGACACATATTCCAAGAACATTCCATGATGTCTCTCTTCATATAGTCTAGGGGGTATGTCTCAGTTAATTTACACCCACAAGGACTATAACTGAGTAATACTGGAAGCTGTGCTACAATGATCTGAGTGTGGGCATAATTTGGTAGATCCTGCCCCCTGATGAGCAACTGTTCTCTTTTTTCACAACCATAACACTGTATACAAATGATTACAGACTTACATAAATGTCATACAATTTTGGCTAAAAACCTTCACCAAAATCACAAAGTTGTTATAATTGTCACAGAAACAGCCACCATGACCCCCCTTGTTTTGACTCACCTAATACACACTGACTCTGTAATCACATGTTTTTGCCCAGGGTGAAGTTCCCTTTTATACCCTTCTTTATTCTGAGCATTATGTTTTGCCATTTCTGTTGCTCGGGTTTTACAGTCTGACATTCCATAGTGGAATCATTTAGGTATTTTAAATTGTTTCATTTAAACTAAAACAAATAAATAAATATGTAAAATTAATAAACTGTCCATTTTTAATGCTTTAGATGATATGGCTATTTTTGGCATTTCAGATGCACCTGAAACTGAGTCTCATAGCTAAAGTATAATTAAAATCAATAGCATTAAATTATCTTTCATATTACTGAAGTGAGTTATTTTTCTTCATTCACAACAGGAGTTGGAATCCAGTATGCATGCCTGTTGAATACTGTGCTCTGATATGGTATACCTATCATATATAACATTATTTCTTTATTATGATTATTATTATTATTATTATGTTTCTATATAATTTCAGACATACCTGTTTTTACTTTATTAGTACTGATTTTCTCTTGCATTTATAAAATGAATCAACTAATATTTCATATTGTTTAAACTTAAAACTTTCCTTTTGTTATGAAAACATGGGCTTCTTGCAAGAATGCAACATGCACTTTACTTAATATGAAATATTTTACAAATCCACACTTTAGATGAACACTATTTAAACCATTTATATTTAAAGAAATGATATAAATTATACCAATAATATTAGTCTTACATAACTTATCCTTATTTATAAGATAGTATTCATAGTTAAATAATTGCAACTGGCACAGCTTAGCCATGATTCAGACAGTAGTTGCACTTAGGCACAGCTGTTAGACCAGTTTGAGAAAAATATTTGGAAAACAGGAAATAATGAGATGTGAATGAGGAATGTGTTAACTCCCTATAAGGAATGAGTTGCTCTTCAAACCCCATTTCCATTGGCTGCAAGAGTCAGCGGGACCTTCCTTATGAGCCTGTCACTGCACGAATTTTGTACAACTTGATCATGTGCCGGTGCAGTGCATAACTGCTACAGCCAGTCATTGATACTGGCAGTGAATTTAACTTTATCATTTGTCCCATCAATGATGATAGTGTACAGAGGCATTAAACTCTTGTTGCACTGCATAATATTATGGTTGTACTCATTATTATTATTATTATTATTATTATTATTATTATTATTATTATTATAAAAATGCTTTTTTATTGAAATTGGCTTTGTGGCTCTGTCACATTCCTTGATGCATTGAGCTGTACATGATCCTGAAGTACTGTGTTTTGCATAATGATTGCTTCCCACTGGATGCAGGTGTTGCCTGCATTACTGACTTCCCACCTTTTTTAGTTTTAAGAAAAAATATAAGTAAAAAAAGATTTTTTTCATAAACAGTGCTTTTTATTCAGTTACTCTAAAAAGTAAAAAATAAGGAAGACAAGTGAAAATTTTGGAAAAGAAACAGACAAGCTGATTTCAGAAAAGCATTTGAGATTTTTTGCTGATTCCCACTACTTCTTCTGGTACCTCATTACCAGAATCAACAAAACCAACCCTGAATGCATTTCTGAAAGCGGCTTGTCTGTGTTTCCTTTGCAAAGTTTCTACTTGTCTTCCTTATATTTTACTTTTATGAGCAACTGAATAAAATCATTATTTATTAAAAAAATAATGTTTTCATTTATATACATTTTTCTTTTAATATAAGGGTACTCATAGCAATATTGCTAGAAAGGTGTATCATAGATGATTGGAGAACAAGCATATTAATGCCACTGTAAGAACAAAGGGGACATTTACAATTGTGGGCAGTACAGAGGTGTCAAACTCTTGTCACACTGCATTATAGTTCTGGAGAGGGTGACTGATAAAAAAAGTAATATGGGAGCTGAGCAGTTTTGATTCACATCAGAATGCGGCACAACCAGCCCAGTGTTTGCATTGTGACAGACAGTTGGGAAGAAGCTAGAGATGAGGAAAGAGTCCAGCTAGGCATTCCTATGCTCAGACAAAGTATATGACAAGGTTTCAAGAAAGCTAATTTTTACAGTCCTGTGGTGGCTTGAAGTTCCACAAACATAGAATTAGTGAAGGCTACATACAAGGATCCAATGGCACAAGTGCGAACAGAGTTCGGTCTAACAAAGTTGGTCCCAGTGGGAGTGGGTATGCATCAGGCTTCAGCACTGAACTCACTGATTTTCATAATGGTGATGGACTACAAGTTGAAGGGGACAAATCAACAAAATTGGTGTAAGCAGATGATGTGACATTATAGGCACACTAGGAGAATGGAATGCAAAAGTGAAGGTACATGGAATGAAACTGAATGTAGGTAACACAGTTGTAATAGCAGATGGGGGAAATAAGAAAAAGCTTAGAAATGAGATAGAATGGAATATATTGGAACAATTTAACAGCTTCAAGTATCCGATAGGGGTGGTTGAGGAGAAGGAAAGTATTAATGATGATGTCAAAGCTTGAATCAGAAGAGCTGTAGCCAACTGGCACAAAGTGTCAAGGGTAGTGTATGACATAAGAATGCTAAATAAGCTGTAAAGTAAGATGTACAAAACAGTGGTATGATCTGTACATTCAATGCTGGATTATGGTCAAATGGGGTCCTCGTCAGGGTAATGGATCACACCTCACTACACACATACACAGCAGCCCCCACAACACACCTGCAGCCATTTCGGTGTCCCATTATTTGACTATTTCTTCTCACTTATGATAAAAACTGTTCAAACCTCTCAGTGTGCATATTATTCTCTTCTTTGCTTCTACAATGGTTACAAACATTTGGATTTAATTTAAAACTTTTATTTCAAATTTTATAGCACAAACACATAGACATTTGTTAAGCAATACAGTCTCACAATGAAAACAGACTTGGCATTAATAGTAAAGTTTATAAAACCACAAATTCACATAGCACAAAACCAGATAAGAAGACCACCAGGCAAAAAAGCCACACAGTTTATTACTCTAACATCTTGGCAAAGTTGGCCTTCAAGGAGTATAACATTACAAAACAATCACCTGCCTATATATCCACATCAATAAACTAAAAAAGAATGAATCAATTACTTAAAATCATTCAATAAAAATCTCCAATTCATTTCTGCATTTAACCCATTCAGGATCATTGTATTATATTTCAAAATATAAACAAATTCTTTAAATAATAATTCATTTTTCAAAAATTCATCTCCATCTATATAAACATTATTTTTTTCTAAAATGGACCCTCTCAGTCCTTCACTATTTCCTTCATGTACCTGATTAAAGTGCTTCACTACAGAACTTTCTTTTTTACTATTATGTATGTCTCTTAGGTGTTCCAACAATCTAACCTTAAATGCCCTTTTGCTTTGTCCTATATAAAACTTGTGACAAGGGCAGCTTAAAGCATAAATAATGCCCTCTGTGCTGCAACTAAAACAGACCTTAGCTTGAAAATTGAGGTTGTTAATTTTATTAAAACTTTGTACAACATATTTACAGGCTTTACACCTTCCACAGCTACTTGTTCCATACTCACTCAGATTTTTATTAATTTTTGCAGCAGGAAGAATGCATTTATTTTTACTAAAAAATCTTTCAAATTTCTCCCTCTCCTGTAAGAGGCTAATCTCTTTAAATTGTGTAATATAACCCCAATAAAAATGTAACAATTTCTTAAGCACCAGACTAAAACTACTATAAGTTGTAGTAAAATACATGACTTCCCTGTTGTCTTTAGCCTTATTTCTCTGCCGGTTACCTATTCCTACATTCTTATTATCCTTATTAAATTTCTCCCAGTTCTCCCTCAATACCTCATTACTAAAACCTGTCTTTCTAAACATTTCCATCGTCCTACCTATTTCTATATCAAAATCCACCTCATTATTACAAAGCCTATAGAGTCTAATAAATTCACCCAAAGGTACAGCTTCAGTTGTGTGGGGTGGATGACAACTATGGGCCATAAAATAAAATACCCCATCTTGAAACTTTCTATAAACTGTAGTCCACTACTGTCCAATACCAAATCTAAAAAAGGGACAGTTTTACCCAGCTTAAGATCATCAAATTGCAAACCAAATCTACTATTCTGAATTTCACAAATAAAATTTGTTATATCATTTGCACCACCCTCACATAAAAAAAATAAATAATCAGTGTATCTGAAGTATTTTAATACATATTTTTGGAAAAATTGTGATCTGTAGATATATTCTATTTCAAAGAGACCCATATATAAATTAGCACAAGTAGGGGCAAATGCTGCCCCCATGGCAGATCCCTCCTTTTGTCTATATAATTTGCCACAAATTTCAAAAAAATATTTTGTAGACAAAAATCCAGTAATTCAATAATATATTATGTAACTGGATATTCACCTAAAAAGAATCTTACTGCCCCTAAGCCACAATTATGACTAATATTTGTACAGAGGCTCTTGACATCTACAGAAATCTAAAACATATTCTTATTCCATTGTACAGATTTAATTTTATCTTAAAACTCAAATACATCTTTAGCATAGGCTGGTAATAGGTGGGCTTTAGGAAGCAAAAAATAATGAAGAAATGGCCCTATTTTGCTAAGAAAGTATTCCCTACCAGATAATATAGGACACCCCGAGGGGTTATATATACATTTGTGAATTTTCAGAAGGCAATAAAAATGAGACATTTTACAACCTTTTATAACAAATCTTTTACTCATATATTAGAAGGAAAAATAGCCCAACCTATGACCCTTTCTTATTAATTCACTATATTCATCAAGGGCTTTAATATATACATCATTTCCAACATTTCATATATATTATTGTCATTCAAGTGATCATTACACATCTTAAAATACTGGGTGAAACTTAAAATAACCAATTTATTACCCTTATCTGCAGGTTTAAACACAATATCATTCATAGTGCTTAGAATATTTTACATTTCCACTCTTCCTTTGTAAGATAATAATTGCCAATTTTGAATTCAGTAAAACTTTTTTCCATTGCATAACTAAACATAAAGTAAAAATGTTGTATCCCTTCATGAGTAAAAGGTGGAATAAAAGAGCTTTTAAGCTCAATTTTATTGGTATCTAATAACATATAAGCATTGATGTCATCTTCCTTTGATTCACAATAATAAAAACTATCCTCAGATAAAGAAATACCACTACTTTCATTGGCATCCATCATATTAGATTCATCATCACTCTTATTACCAAAGAAATACTTAAGATGCAGTTTTCTAATTTAAAAATATCAGTTTTAAGTTCACACAATCTTGGTTTAACTGTCGGCACACATTTCAAGCCACAATTTAAAACAGCATATTCAATATTGTTCAAACAGCATCCAGATAAATTAATAACATAAGAGTCCAAACTACAGGTAAATGGACAGCTACCATTTACCTCTTTTATGTTGGTGTTGTTGGTATGAGTTTCTGTTATAGTTGTAAGCCAATTCCCTCTGCCATTTTCTTCCAGATTGGTCTTCTCTCCCTGCATTCGAATCCCTACGAAATGTCTGCTGAAAGCATTCTTCCTGTTGTGGTTTCGGTAAACTGGGGAATTCATTACTGGCCTCAACTTCCCCAGATGAGCTGAAGCCTTCAGAGGGAGAAAAAGAGTTGTTAGTGTGCCATCCATTATCCTGTCCTCCTTCCTCAAATCTCAAATGACCCGGTGCTCGTTTCTGATTGGGCCATGCTTGGAATGCTTTATTGTTGTCATAATCACGGAGGTCTCTTAAAAATTTGCCTTTCTTTCTCTCTAAATTTCATTCTCATATGATTTTAATTAGTTATTCATGTCAACCAACATTTTCTCCAAATGTTCTAAATTTAGATTGGAGATAATGGAGGCACAAGTAGTGTGAATTTTCTCTTTTAATTCATACTGTTTAACCCTATCCCTCTCAATGAGTATTTTGATCTATTCAGCTGTGCACTTACATGCCACTGACACCCAACGTTGATGAAAAAGTCTGTCCTGTTCATTTTGCAGATCAGACGGTGGAGACGGCTCTCTATATGCCCTCAAACCACGGAGTATTATATCAAGTTCAATATATCTTTGCAAACTCTGTATGTTAAGGAAAACAGAAGTCTCTTTGTGCATTAACTGTTCCAAATCTTCACATAGCTTCTTATTTTCACCTGAGAGGGAAGAGATAACTCTCCAACCGACTGCAGCAAATGGATTGTGACGTTTGTCATGGACTGGCTCACACTTATCCCAATTCTTAGTTGCCATATCTTTATATGAAACATTAGAGTTATTTTGCACATTACCCTGTTGGTTGTGCCACTCTTCTGTTGACAGAAAATAGCTGTCCAAAGAACATTGTGTCCCATCTCCATTAGTGTTATGTAAAACATGAGGCAAGTCAATATTCACTCACAAAAATCACTCACCATGAAAAACACATCAACTATATAAAACCACAAATTCACGTAACACAAAACCAGACAAGTAGACCACAGGTGAAAAATCCACACGGTTTATTACTCTAACGTCACGGCAAAGTTAGCCTTCAAGGAGTATAACATTACAAAAGAATTCACCTGCCTATATATCCACATCAATAAAGTAATACAATAATTAATCAATTACTTAACATTATTCAATAAAAATCTCCAATTCATTACTGCATTTAACCCATTTGAGATCATTGTATTATATTTCAAAATATAAACAGCCTCTTTAAATAATAATTCATTTTTCAAAAATTCATCTCTATCTATATAAACATTAATTTTTTTCTAGAATGGACCCTTTCAATCCTTCACTATTTCCTCCATGTACCCGATTAAAGTGTAATAGTAGCAAATGAGGGGAAATGAGAAGCTCGGAACTGAGACAGAATGGAATATATTGGAACAATTTAACAGCTTCAAGCATCTGATAGGAGTGGTTGAGGAGAAGGAAAGTAATAATGATGAGGTCAAAGCTTGAATCAGAAGGGCTGTAGCCAATTGGCACAAAGTGTTAAGGGTAGTGTATGACGGAAGAATGCTAAATAAGCTGTAAAGTAAGATGTACAAAACAGTGGTATGATCTGTACAAACAGTGCTGGATTATGGTCAAATGGGGTCCCAGGCAGGGTAATGGATCACACCTCCCCACACACATACACAGCAGTCCCCACAACACACCTGCAGCCATTCCAGTGTCCCATTACTTGACTATTTCTCCTCACCTACAATAAACACTGTTCAAACCTCTCAGTGTACAAATTATTCTCTTCTTTATTTCTACAATGATTACACATATTTGGTTTTAATTTAAAACTTTTATTTCAAATTTTATAGCACAAACACTTATAGACATTTGCTAAGCAATACAGTCTCACAATGAAAACTGACTTGGCATTAACTTTAAACTTCTCTGCCCTTGAACCTCACATTCATTGAAACAGCATTGAAGCCCATATGCATAGAAACTGCATCTAGCCAGTGGCAGATAAAGTTTATTTTTGGGCTCTTTTCAAACCATATGTCCATTGCACACATTTTATGACCATGCACACATGCACTTGTTCTTTGTTTCAACTTCCTGATTGCATTAAGTTATATTGCTTGTATAATACAACACTACCTGTCAGAATGTTTTGAATTTGTAGGTTTGAGCATTTTTCCTGTAAGCAATGAAACATAATATGAACCAATAATGGCTAAACTGCTCATTTCAGAGCATTTCAACCATAAAAAGCCATTCAGACCTCTGTCAGTATAGTCAACCAATATCAGTCAATATGCAGAATCTCTACAGAAGTAAAAGTCATCTGAATAATTTCACATTAAAGAGATCTGCAACTAATGAAGAGGTTGCTGCTAGCAGACAATTTTATGTTTCAGTGTTTCATCTACAAATTCAGTGCTTGCTGCTCTTCAGCAATAAATTGCCTACGTTACATTAAAAAATGGTAAACTTGTTATATTGCAATAGAAAATGGATGACATACTGACAATGGGTACATAGTAATTAGGCATCTCATGCAAAGGAGAACACATACAGGACTGCAACAACCCTATCTCCATTAAAGTACAACATAGTATCAGCAATCCATCTACATGCTGTGGGAGTAAAATCCATAGCCTTCTGCATCAAAACCAAGTATGCTACCTGCTATTCAACTAACACTGCTTTCAAATTCTATAGAACAGTAGTGATGACCATTTGCTAAACAAAAAATTGCACATTGAAAACAGACTTAGCATGAGCAGCAGGAAACTTCTCTTCCCTTGAAGTTTACAAAATGCACTGAAGCTCATAACTCCTTGAAAAACACTGAAGCTCACAACTCCTTGAAAATGCACCGAAACTCAATTCCTTTGAGTAGTTTGGTAATTGGTGTAGAAGATTTAGGCTCTTGTCTTCTGTAACAAAGGTACAGAGTTTGAGCCTGAGTGAGTTAACTAACCTGCCATTCCTAACTAGGGCGTTTCACATAGACACACACCTTACCAATCGTTCATTCATCTATGCTAATGGAACATCATCAGGCAGTAAGTATACATCCAGGGTAGCAAGAATTCTATGCTTGTCAGGCAGAAAATGTGTTTCCAGGTCTTGTATTTAAATTCCATGAGCAGAACTTGGAAAAGGAGAAGCAAACAACAAATGTGTGTGACGAGGGATGCACAGAAACAGAGGGCATTCTTAAATAATGCCCTTAAGGAACACACACATTTTTAATTAAAAAAGTAAATGCTGTAGCAGCACCCTGGCTAGCATGCCCCCCTACCAGCTAGCAGAGTCCCTTACAGCCAGCAGGGCATAGATGACTGCCTAGGACACCTAGTGCTGGATCTGGGTCTGAGTACTATTGCATGGTACAAAAACCCAGGCAGTTAAAGCCTCTGCTGCTGAGGAAGCTAGAGGTGATGAAGTGCCTTAGATGGTTAGTAGGATGTACACTTGGGGACAGATGAAATGAGGACATTAGGGCAGAAGCCAAAGTAACTCCAGTTGCAGGCAGGATAAATTACAATGGTTCAGGCACATGTGCAGAGAAGCAGACACAATCTGGTGAAGGACATTTGGATCAGACAGGAAAAAGGTAAGAAGAAATAAGGACATCCAGCAAAGAGATGGATTGACTGTGTGTGAGAAAAGACCTGACCAAGTCAGGCATGACTGTCAAAGAAACTAGGAGAGTGGCACTGAATCAAGAGAGATGAAGACAGTTGTCATGACACCTTGATCTGATGTAGAAAGTGGGAAAAAGGGGATTGATGATGGTGATGATGATGATAGTGATAGTGATCATAGTGATGGTGGCTGATCTATGGCAGTAGCATGGCAATCCTTTCAGCAGGCTGAAGCACAGTACATGACTGCGCAGATGAAGAGGTGGCATGTATTCCACAACTATGGGCCATGGCTTTCACTAAGTAGCAATAAGAAGTTACACATATAAAACATGATACATGCAGTGTTACTTGTGAGCAATGCTGTGTGGTGCATGGTCAGCTTATATCATAAACAGAAGTTTTTATTTTTCAGAAAGCATGTACCATCAACATTTGCACAGTATTAAGTGGTCACTAGCACAAGTGTTATTTAGTATGGCAGACTCTGACTGAAGTGCGGAACAGCATGTATTATGAGAGATATGTAGGATTATACTGTGAGCGCTTCACTGCAGAATTACTTAAAGAAAGATGGTTGCTTTCCAGTAATGAAATATGTCGTTGCAGCTGGCTTAATTATTTATATATTTGTTTGTTTTAACTGTCATTTTCTGTTTATTCTCTTTCAGGTACAAGGAGTAACGTCAGCATTTGCCCTGTCTGCAAAGTGACTTATGGGTGATAAGGCTGTGTGATACTGATTGATTTGAAGGATGTCATACACTATGTGCCATAAAGACAGTGTGGGTGATGATCCCATAGACCTTTATACACTCAAGCATTTGAGTTGATGGTTAGTTGTTCCAGTGATGGGATCTACTGGATGCAGAGGAACTTCTTGATATTGACCTTACAGTTCTGCAGAACATAGAAGTGGTTAGAGAGATTCTATCACATGTTGTGGAAGTCTGGTTAGGATGCCTTCTTCTTCTGAGAATCCACACAAATGTCTGCAGCACTTTCTTTTGATATGTGTGATGTATATCCTACTTATCCAACATGCATGTGCGTACTCCCTTGTCTACGTCCCGCTATGTCACTAGTATGCGTCTGGTAAGTCCTTACTAATGTGTGCACGGAGGCTGAAAAGGATGTTATGTGTTCAACCATAATGTGTATAGAGACCATCATAGCATTATGTAGTGGAAAGCCCCCCCCCCCCAGCATTTACACCCCGGTAAGCTAGCAATGTAGACTTCAGGAGCTGAGAGAGTCTGCAATCTCTCCTCCAGTGGGTAGAAGACTCACTATCCTGTTTCAGTCTGACTATTGAAACCACTGAAAGCCTCAACCCCCACACCATCAAAGTTACCCTATTCAGGTCCATCAGGACAGGGGGATATTTTAGGCCCTCTGGAATGGAGTGAATATTTCCTCAGAGCCTTTCTCACTCTCCATTTTCTGTCTGTCTGTCTTATTTATGTATTTCCTCAACCTGCAACTGTCAGCCACCATAGTGTTTCTGTCTGTCTTGTCTGTGTTTTATAAGTTCATAGATTCATTGATACTTACTAGGCTATGTATCTGTGAGAATTATAGAAAGCTTAACCTTATTTTCCCATAGTAGTTTTTAGCCCTTAGTCTTTTTTCCCAAGGATATGTTGGGACATTTGCATGTTTCACATGTTTATGTGTTACTTAAAGAAATTCCATAATTGTTCCCTTACCTGTATTAGAAAAACTCTGCCCTTCTTCCTTCCTTCCTCAACTTTACTTATTAAATAATGGAAAATGGGAGTGTATCCCACCAAAGAAAATTACCTATTCTCTCATACCTCTTCTACCACACCCAATTAATGTGATTATATTGTGTTTCCGCATGTCTGCTCTGTCCAGCATTTGCTACTTTCCTAGCCTCCCGCTTTCCAACCATATAAAAGTCATAACAGGGTATCTATATAGTGACACCCACAGAGTAAAAAAAAAAAAGCTTAAAACACTTTGAGAAAGCTCTAGAGCAGTGGTGTTGAGCTTGGCTCCATGCAGGATCTCATGTAAAATCTCAAGAGATCTATGCTGGCTCACAACTGCTGCCTCTTACTAAAGAACATGACAGCATTCAACACTTTAGATGCATATGGATTTTTCTACACAGGACCACACTCATTTGTTGCCAGTATACACCATTGTAGATATGCAGAAGTTTATTAGGTATTCCATGGCTAGTCTGTGAAGATTTAAAATCACTGTTGCTTCTTTGCTCACTTATATGCATAATGAAATGATTTGCAGATTCCTTTTATGCATTTGTGAAGTGCAGGACTAGGAATGCCACCCATATATCATAATAATTAATTGCAGACCTCTATTTTGCAACTATATAGAGACTTTTGGGTCCAGCCAGTAGCTGATATTAGATTGGCTTCCATCTTCGACAGATCATTCAGCATAAACCCATAACGTTGGGGGCACCCTGCTGTATTCATTCTACAGGTGTATCCTGACCTCCAGGAAAGAAAGAGCCTCCATCCCTTGCACCTGAAAGGAATGCAAGCTAGCCAGGATCATCATCCTGTGGCCAAGTGACTTTTCAAAAGGCCCATGTCCCACCCAAACATACTGCTGTCAACAACAGGTTAGGGGAATGCAGGGTAGCTTAAGTGTGTCCCCACAACAGGACCTATACAATGGTCATACCTTCCCTATTCTCCTGCCTCCCATAGTGTTATCTTTCTGAGCTCCAGCTGCAAAGCATGATTCCTTCTCAAGATCTGACATGCCCATCCAGCTTTCTCACACCATTGGATGGCTGAGCTGCTGATCAAACTTGGATTATTTTGGGCATAATCAAAGTTTATGGCTGATTGCTTAGAGATTTGATATACATACTCATAGCCGTATCTGTTAAAATACAATAACCATTTAAAAAGACTCGTATAAGATTTTAAACAAACACAGTTTTCTGTACACCACTGAAATCAATCTTTTCTTGGGAATCTGTTGCTTCCCATTTTAATCAGTTATTATTAACTAAATTAACTGACTTATCTACCTTACCTTTTAAGCAAGATGATCTAGCAAATAGCATTACTCTTTTATTTACTGTATCAGAGAGATTAAGAACAACTGGATCCAACAAAGATTTTCATTCATAGTATTCCTATCATTTTTCAATCATTTCCTTTAATTTTATAATGTGATGCTATCAAATATAAAGAAAGTGGAGAAGGAAGAGCACGTACCTGTTTCTCGTTTGACATTCTCTGTTGTCTTTGTATTTTAGTTACATGTTTTTTCATCTCTGTATGTGCCTTTTAATAATCACTTTGCCCCCCCCCCCTGTAAATTCATGGTATCCATTATATCTTACCTATCACCTTCCTTCATAGCCTATACAGATATCTCTTTGTGTGTAATTTTTTTGTTCTCTTCATCTTCCATCCCTCTTCTGTCATTTTCCTTTTCTCTTCTTTTTATAAATGCACCCCAAAATCTTACATCATGGTAATGGCATCTAAATTTTCCATTATAATTTACTTTTTATTCCTCATTATTATTCAGTTTTCTTTTCTTTTTTTAATTTTCTTTCCTACTATCTACACTCTTCTTTTTTCTTTCTGTCTTGTTTTTAGTTTAATCGATTTATTATATTCTACTAGACATGTTAATAAATATTATACCGTCAATGATGGCGAATCTTTTATTAGTTAATATTTTCCCTTTGATACCAGTGATATATTCTTTGCATCTTTTATTTTTATTCATTTCTAGTTTTTTCCCTCTTCTTCAGTTCTCTTTCCCAATTTTTTCTAATCCTTTTTCATCCTTTATTAATTTCTATCATTCCTTAATCTTTCAAATGTTTCTCTTTTTATCATTTGTTTTATTTTTATAGAGAAAGAACCTCTCTTAATATGTCTAAAATCAATACAAAAACATAAAAATGACCGAGCAAACAGAAATACAACAACATCTGAACGTGTGGAAATCTACGGACTAAGCAGACCTCAGAATCATTTTATTATAGTTGCAAAATATTATGTAATGTACTAAAAGCTTGCAATTTTATTCATTTACTGTGGTAAAGTATTTTTTACAGTAAAAGAGAACACCATCATCACATATATTTAAATGCAATATTATTTTTTTCCTGTCAACTTATTTTAACTTATTTAAAATTATATGAAGGGAAGTTTGGAAACTTGGTTTATTGTATATCTGAAGTATACAACATATGTGAGCCAGACTGTCTCACAAGCCAGCTGACACCATCCAGCTTTTTATGCTTTCATCAGTATCACTGTTCAAGACATCTACATTTTGGAGTGTTCGTAACAAAAGAACAGAGTTCTCTGACCAACCACAAATAACATGACCCCTCCAATAATGCAGTGAGATGCTCAGCACACACAAACACACACCCTCTCACACACAAGAAAATCCATAATCTTATATCAATAACCAGTCACTGGCTTCACCGTGGTTTATTCTCTATTTGGGGCAATCTGGAAACAATACTAGTATGACTTAGATACTTATTTGTTTGGATCTCAGATCAATCAATACCCATGTTAAGTTCCATAAACTAATGTTACTTCTCACATGTTAGCCATATCTCACTGATTCCCATCTGCATTGCAAACACCATCGCAATGCTTTTTTTTCTTACTGAATTCAAATCAAACCCACTGGACCAGGTCACCAACCTCATCTCTCTCCCCAAATGTGCCATGCCAACCATATAAAACATGTCTGCAAACATGTCTGCAAGGGAGGGCCATACTTCCGTGTTCAGACGTCAAATCACTTTCACAAAACTAAACACCCTTAGACTCAGTTTTCTTTCTTTATTAAAAAGAAATAAGGTAAATTTAACTTATTAATAATTGCCTTACATTTTGTGTTGTGATTTAATTCCATAAAGGTTTTGCATAGTGACATAGTCATAAGATCACTTCCCATTTCACGCTAAATATTTGCAAATTAAGGCTGATCTAATTCTAAACTTTAATGTTATGCATGCCTTGTGTCAGAAAAAGACTGCAGTGATATGTAACTTTATTACTTCCAATACGATAATTGTTTAATAAATACCTTTAACTAAATATTTCTCCACTCAAGTCTTTCCTTTCTGTATTTTAATAAAGTCTCACATGAAGATTTTGTTTATTTTCATTTGTAGTAATTGATGACTTTTTTATCTCCTTTAAATGGCATTATTACATTTTCACCTCTCAGATCTTTCTTTATAAGTATAAATCTGTCCAGTCCATGCTTTCACTTCTTGATATGAGATTATTGTTCTGTACAAAGGATACATTTTCTTCTAATGAGCTGAAAATACTTAAAATACCTGTTGGAAAAATATTTCAAGCTTGTTGGATATAATATATGGGTTTTGGCATCATATTCCTTCAGTAACTTCACCAAAGGACAGCAATCTCTATTTTTCAAATGTTTTCAAACCTAATAGTAAAGTGTTCAACTTTAACTGACTCATTTGTCAAAATTGTTTTCAGTATCAGCTCCTTGTCCAAGCAGGATAAAATAATTACTTTCTCAGATCTTGGCTGTGAATTATTTTTTTGATGGCAAGTCCTCCTTGTAGCATGCATGTTCTTTCTTTACCAGCAAAAGCCCTTTTTGAAGTTTCAGTACCCATGGCAACCAAGTATTTAGTAACTTGACCATGTTGTTATCTTCACATTTTTCTGGAGCTCCAATCAGTTTTATGATTATTCTTTTTTCCCTTTCCTTGAAATCCTGAATTTTATTAATTATCCAAGTACTTTGCTTTAGAAATTCTGTAAGGATTTCTTACATCATTCTGCCTTCTATGTCAATCAAAGAGTTGATCTTCTTCATTTGCTTTCTTGTACAGTTATGAACTTAAGCAGGTCAGTTTGTTTAGCACATATTTCCTGAATAGTATTCATTTTGTTTTAAAATTAATTTATTTTCAGAGTAGGTTACAGAATACATGAAACTATACATTGTAAATCCCCCTTCAGTGATTTTTCACGTTAAGGAAATGTTTAACAGATATTTTTTAAGATAGTCTCATCAGCATAACTACTAAAGAAAGTTGTTTTGACTATAAAATAAAAACAAATATTTCTTTGTAAACATATCAAAATATTAAGGTTCTATAATTAACTGATATTATTTGCCTGAGTTGTACACCACATCCCTGTCAAATTTCTAACTTTCCTGCAGAGCATTTCAGAGGAGCTGCTATATGCCAGCCATACTGGTGTCCCCAACTGCCTCATTTTTTTGTTCATAAGTCAGAATTGTGATATGATACAGAATCTTTTCTGTGAGACAGGAAAACATCCAATTCATTACAGTTGCCAGCAGGCAGAAACCTCCCAATCTACCATAATTAAACTCCAATACTATGCCCACATATGGTGAGGTACTGAAAAAACCCCTCCAAGGCTTACTAGGCAATGTAGCAAAACAGACAAACCTCACTCATATTCAGATTTTACCTACTACAGACAGCAGCTTTCCCTATGGCTTCCCTAACAGAATGTCAGTCAAGGTGTATATCTAAGTCACTAAGGCTGTCAGAGTATGTTACCACACACAGCAGTGTCCTAATCATAGGCTATTCAAAAGTCAGACATACGGGCACTCCATTTACCAGGCTGAGCAAGAGTAAAATGTCAGCTGTCCATCAGGTGCTAGAATACTTGGATGTCATTAATCCCTTATAATTAATCCCTTAGATTGCTTTACACAAGTTAAACATATAACCTGGCTGCTACCCCTGTGAGAATGAATAATCTTGAATGATCTTCCCTAGTTAATATTGACATAGATTAACCCTCATGGATGTCTCTGGGGTTGGGAAAATCTTCTGTTGAGCAGCATCTTACCATCACCTTGAATGATGACACAATATAAACAGAAAATAAACAACTTCAACAACTAGCACTGAAACTGGTGTCATTCAAGTGAGATCCAATGTATGTCAGCTTTGAATGGAGTGTTTGGCTGTTCAGCCTGCTTTGCCAGCGATGACCTATACCCCCCCCCCCCCAGGGCTTCTAAATATTGGCTAGTGCATTTTTTTACTCACATAGTACATTTTTTAGCAGAGTCAGACTTCACTTACTCAGACTACTGGGTGAGGGAAATGGCATACTCATATTCAGTTGCAATCCCATTCCCTCTCAACAAAGTCATCATAATAATCACCAGGAGATTATGGATATCCTACTTTCAATTAGCTAGTTTAATTACCATATTGTAGATAATTAAATATTTATCCATTCAAGTCTTTCCTTTCTGTATTTTAATAAAGTCACACATGAAGATCTTGTTTATTTTCATTTGTAGTAACTGTTTTTTTCTCTCCTTTAAATGACATTATTACATTTTCACCTCTCAGAAGGTCTTTCTTTTATAAGTATAAATCTGTCCAGTCCATGCTTTCACTTCTTGACATGAGCTTATTGTTCTGTACAAAGAATATATTTTCTTTTAAAGAGCTGAAAATACTTAAAATATCTGTTGGAAGAAATAATTTCATGCTTGCTGGATATAATATATGGGTTTTGGCATCATATTCCTTCAGTAACTTCACCAAAGGATAGCAATCTCTATTTTTCAAATGTTTTTCAAACCTAATAGTACAGTGTCCAACTTTAACTGACTCATTTGTCAAAATTGTTTTCAGTATCAGCTTTTTGTCCAAACAGGATAAAAGATTTACTTTCTCAGATCTTGGCTGTGAATTATTTTTTGATGGTAAGTCCTCCTGCAAAAGCCCTTCTTGAAGTTTTAGTAGCCATGGCAACCAAGTATTTAGGAACTTGACCATGTTGTTATCTTCACATTTTTCTGGAGTTCTAGTCAGTTTTATGATTATTCTTTTTTCCCTTTCCTTGAAATCCTGAATTTTATTAATTATCCAAGTACTTTGCTTTAGAAATTCTGTAAGGATTTCTTACATCATTCTGCCTTCTATGTCAATCAAAGAGTTGATCTTCTTCATTTGCTTTCTTGTACAGTTATGTACTTAAGCAGGTCAGTTTGTT
The DNA here is from genome assembly GCF_019279795.1 of Protopterus annectens. Taxonomy (NCBI): domain Eukaryota; kingdom Metazoa; phylum Chordata; order Ceratodontiformes; family Protopteridae; genus Protopterus; species Protopterus annectens. The sequence continues at coordinate 994,254,692 of NC_056729.1, forward strand.
TAGCACATATTTCCTGAATAGCATTCATTTTGTTTTAAAATTAATTTATTTTCAAAGTAGGTTACTGAATACATGAAACTATACATTGTAAATCCCCCTTCAGTGATTTTTCACATTAAGAACATGTTTAACACATAAATTTTAAATAGTCTCATCACCATAAATACTAAAGAAAGTTGTTTTGACTATAAAATAAAAAAAAGTTTATTTTTAAATTTATCAAAATATTAAGGTTCTATAATTAACTGATATTATTTGCCTGAGTTCTACACCACATCCTTGTCAAATTTCTAACTTTCCCGCAGAGCATTTCAGAGGAGCTGCTATGTGCCAGCCATATTGGTGTCCTCAACTGCCTCATTTTTTTTGTTGTTGTTGTTTATAAACCAGTATTGTGATATGATACAGAATCTTTTTCTGTGAGACAGGAAAACCTCTAATTCATTACAGTTGCCAGCAGGCAGAAACTTCCCAGTCTACCATAATTAAACTCCGATACTATGCCCACATATGGTGAGGTACTGAAAAAAACCCTCCAAGGGTTACTAACAAAAGAGACAAACCTCACTCATATTCAGATTTTGCCTACTACAGACAAGCAGCTTTCCCTAGGGCTTCCCTAACAGAATGTCAGTCAAGGTGTATATCTAAGCCACTAATGCTGTCAGAGTATGTTACCACACATAGCAGTGTCCTAATTATAGGCTATTCAAAAGTCAGACATACAGACACTCAATTTACCAGGCTGAGCAAGAGTAGAATGTCAGCTGTCCATCAGGTGCTAGGATACTTGGATGTCATTAATCCCTTAGATTGCTTTACACAAGTTACATATATAACCTGGCTGCTACCCCTGTGAGAATGAATAATCTTGAATGATCTTCCTTAGTTAATATCGACATGGATGAACCCTCATGGATGTCTCTGGGGTTGGGAAAAGCTTCTGTTGAGCAGCATCTTACCATCACCTTGAATGATGACACAATATAAACAGAAAATAACAACTTCAACAACTGGCTGAGAAACAGGTGTCATTCAAGTGAGATTCAATGTATGTCAGCTTTGAATGGAGCATTTGACAGTTCAGCCTGCTTTGCCAGTGATGGCCTGCACCTTTCCCCCCCAGGGCTTCTAAATATTGGCTAGTGCATTTTTTTACTCACATAGTAAATTTTTTTAACAGTCAGACTTCACTCACTCAGACTTCTGGGTGAGAGAAATGGCATACCCATATTCAGTTGCAATCCCATTCCCTCTCAACAAAGTCATCATAATAATGACCAGGAGATTCTGGCTATCCTACTTTCAAGTAGCTAGTTTAATTACCATATTGTAGATAACTACCGTCCCTTTATATGTCAACAACTGCCAGAGACATCTACCTAAACTAGTTTAGAGTTATTAACTATTGATCCCAACACAATTTTCCTGGATGATTTTACCTACCCATCCAGCAACCAGCCTGCATACATTAGAAACATGAAAAGTGGTTTATTACCTTTAATAATTGCAGCTTACTTAACCAAATAGTGACATCTTACACTTGAGATTCATATATCTTCAACTTTGTTCTTAGATATTTACTAGCAATTTTTTCCATATCAAAGATCTCCCCAACCTAGTCGAATAATACTCACCATACTGTCATATTTTCCTTAAAATACATCCCAAGATGGCATTCAACCACACTGTATCTTAGCACTCTTAAATGAAATAAGGGCATATAAAAGATTTCTCTTTTTTCGGGGACTTATACTTAAGCAGTTGTTTATACAATGGACATTACTCCCATCTTAGCATCTATATTAATCTTTCACAAGCATGAATGTAAATTTAAGAACAAGCTTGTATGGTGGAACCTAAGTATCACCAAATGCTACAACAAAAGAAAACACTTCTGGCATTAAAGAATAAACTCATATCCCTTCATTCTGAAAGCAGCCTTAAAAAGCAAAGAACTCGGGCGTAAGATGAAAATCTGCAAAGCAAAGTATGGACTAAATATTTTCATCTTCTAAAAGGATAGTCATAAAACATCTATTACATATTTTGGGAATCCTTGATGATATACTCTACATTGTGGTACATTAATCTGTAATAGTACCAACTTCTCTGACCCTGAGGACATTGCCAATACACTGGCAAATAAACTTTTTCACTTTTTCCTTTTGTCCACTTCCTTCTGTACCCTTTAGAAAATCAACACTGAACAGGCCCTAACAAAAAACAATAATTCTGTTTCCAATGTTCCTGGCAACATAACAGACTGTCTCCTACTCAACACTAAACACTTCTTTATTGAATGCATTTTAACCCTTTTCATCCATAGCCTATCTACTGAGTAAGTTCCTGGAGAATGAACATAGTGGTGCCCCAGCACAATGAGAAGATCTACCAGTGACTGTTGAAATTATATCATCTATAAAATAAAATAATCCATTATTATTATTATTATTATTATTATTATTATTATTATTATTATTATTATTATTATTATCATCATCATCAAACTGCATAACTACTGAAATGCAGACATGATGTAAAGTCACATTATACAGTTGTCTGAATATTTTGATGACACTAGTGTTTAAAAGAGTTATGAATGGGGCCTATTTCATTTTAAAACACTACACTAAGATATTTAAGTGAAAACTGTCTGAAAATAACCAAATATGCTTATACTTGTAAATGTGGCAATCATAATTTTTTTAAAAAATTCTAACATCTACTATCCAATATGGTCTAAAAAGAAAATACAGCTGATACTGTCATAAATATCTCAGCTTTAATGGAAATAAATGTTGCATTATTAGATACAGTGAAAATGGACATAAATTATGATTACAAAATAAGTGAGCAAATCATAAAAATGTGACTATATTAATAACATTTATGTTATGATTTTGTGATCACCAACATTAAACACCTATAGGAATTGACTAACACCCTCAAAAAATAACTCGAGCAATTCAAAACAGTATAAACAATGCATATGAAAAACAACCAGTGGAAATAGTTTATTGTCACTTTAGTGTTTTCCTATACAAATATAAATTAGACTTCATCAGAATTACAGATGCCTCTGCACATGCTCAGTATAAACCAAATTAAGTCACATGATTAGCTACATCATAGTTTAAGGCTCCAGCTAAAACAAACAAAGCACATAACATTTAATACTAATATAATACAAATTGTTGAGAATCTATTGAAAATATTGCATATATGTAATACCTAAGATATCATGACTTTTCTATTAAAAAATAATATTGATAATAACATTCAAACCAGGAAATCTATCTGCATCCAATAACAATTGCCATGTTGTTTCTCAAATTTCTAACCTATTAAACTTATCACCTCTAACATTGCTTTCCACATGATCTACCACAAAAAACAGAAATTTTTAAAACCCTTCACAATTTCCAGAATGCATAAATAAAGCATTATTTTTATTTTTTTGTTCTATGCTCAGAAATACATTTAAATAATGATCTTGTCATACCTACATAAAAGCATTTACAAATTGAACATACTGCAATATAAATAATCCCTGGGATTCAATAAACTTCATTGGATTCCATGCAAAGCCTACATGGAGTTTACTTATTTGCATGGCGATGTGTGGTGAGCTGTAGCAAGCAATGCATATTAAAGGTGCGTGGCACATCTAAGCTTAGTTGCCTGGCTGGCAACAGTAAAGTAGTGTTGCTGGCCAGGAAACCATGTAAGCAAATGCAGATATCAATTCTGTTTGAAGAAGAGCACCTATGGTCTGCAGATTTGTGCAGAATGCCACAATGATAACCTGAGCTACACAGATAGCTGTCACTCTGTTAGTGCAACACATCTGCACAAAGGCCAACATAATGAAGGGACAAATAACAAGAAATAGGGACATATTTGACATAGATGTCACATAGAAATGTACTAGAATAAAACTCTCTCAACCTCTTAGAGCAAGAAATATGGACAAAGCCATAAATAATGAGGGGACAAAGGCCCAAAACTAGGAACAGATTTTTAATATCGGTCTTCCAAACTTAGAAAGTTGAAGGAATAATAGGTTGCACAGTACCATGAACTTTCTGAAGAGCATGATGTGTGAAACTCAAATGTCTGTCATCAGTTTCTGACTTCAATCTGCAATGGCATGCCAATAATTTGCCAGAAAAGCAAATGTTTTGAGAAAAAGATCAAAAGTATGAGACAAAAAGTGTACATTCCACACAAATCAAGATAGTTGAGAGGTATGAACTCAAATGTATGTAATACTGACTCACATCAGACCTACGATCATCCCAGTGATATGGCAGAAAGCCACAAATTTGTAAAGGGAGACATTTGGACATCCTGGGAATATCTGGACAGTTGAGATGTATGCATGTGAAGGATATGGTGCAAACACAGTACAGGACAGTGTACCTAAAGTACAGAGGATTGTGATATCCCATTCCTGGCATTGCATACAGAAGCTGTGTAAATGACCTGTAATGTGACATGGACTGTGATGTAAAATAAACACTCAGGGGAAGTGTGTGTATTGAATAGAGACATACACATGAACTGTAGGAATGAACACAGGGAAACAGGACATGTAAAACTACTTAATGTTCAGCAGAGGAGGGCATGTCAGTGGAAGATAGTTGTAGCAGCAACACCAATCACATATCTATATGGCACACTAGGGTCAGTACAATGAAAATGTGCTTTATGTGACTGTCACACAGGATGACATAATGATGGGGAGGGTGCCTGTGTGAGATGCATGTCCTCGGCATTTTTCATGTAAGGATACTTATCAGGAATCTGACACACAATTTGGGTAGGGAAGAGTGCATATTGAGAAGATGTGCAAACTGATATGTCTGAATAGGAGTGCACTCTTAGCAGAGATCTTCAGCAAGGTGGGCACAGGTAAAGGCACCTGGAAAACATTACAGGAAGCAGCCACAATCATAAATAATATCAGAGTAATACCACCAGTAATCCCATGCCTCTGAGATAACATATTTGATTTACAGTGATAAGAGATGAGTGTGAACACATGCACTTCAACAACTATTATGATACATCCCACTCTACCAGGATAACCACATGCACTGTCTTGGCACTGAAACTTCTGCTTGAGGTATTAGGAGGGACACTGCTCTACCTATATACCACAGTATGGGTAATACAGGCTAGTTGCCTTCTGTGCATGGCATATGTATATGACACAATCCACTCTGTCATGAATGAAATACATGCTATTAATGTTGCCAAACACCTATGTATGTAGTGTGTGCATAAGCAGAACATGTAGCACACATGCATCTGGTGAAATAAGTGTATTAGTGTTCTGTACCATCAGACAGTCATGTATATTCCGCAGAAAGAATACATAGGTATGGCCAATATGCTGTGTGACAGCTGACTGTGATGAAGGTGGTATACTTCCACTACAAATCACTGGAAAATATGTTGGGAGGTACATGACAAAGGGTGCATTGTATACAGTTATTGGGGGTGATGAAAGCTGGGAACTGTGAAGGTATTATGGACTCTGATGTGGATATCCTTCACATTCTCAGTACTTGTGTTACATTCAAGGGAGTAGTCAGCACTGTGACCACATGCATGTAGATGTACCACTTACCATCTGCCCCAGCACATGGGTCACATACCTAATGGTCTGATTATAAGGTGTGATGTCCACATTATACTTAGGTGGTGTGTTTGTTTCCTGAATTAACAAATTCTTCCCTGTCTTGTCAATGCATGTGTTGTTGTGCCTGTGGCAGCAGTGTGTATGTGTTGCTACTGTCTGTATTATACTAATATCAAAGCTGGAGTCAATGATTGCCCATATTATGTAGTCTTGCAGGCAGCTGTATGAACACAGCATGTGTATGTCATCTGTCATGTCCATCACTTAACAACTGGACAGGAAAGGGCTTAGCAGATAACCCTAATGTATGGACATGATCACTGTACCTGAGATACAGATCATGTCACACATTTCAACATAGTGAGATGCCATGTATGCAATACTCTGGTCTACCCATTTGGTATTATAGCTGTGTATGGCCACATATGACAGTGTTGAGTAAATATCTCAGTGTGGATTTGTGTCAAATGACTTGACCTGGTCAAGTTCCACAAGTAAATAACTGTTGTCATCATGCATGCTGTTGATGACCAATTTGAGGACATCTATCAGATGTAACAGACATGATGTAGCATTAACAACTCACACAGGTCTGTTGCAGACAGCCAGACTATAACTAATGTACATGTATTGGAGGTCCATGATGACATGTTGGTCCACTCTCTATACATGGATACATCATGTGCTGTCCCCTCTACTCAGATAGTTGCATGTTGATGCACACCCTTGTATGGGAATATAGCACAATGTGGAGGGTATGTTAGAATGTGTTTTCTACATTATCAGGAAGGTGTATATGCTAAGTCACACTAAAGGCGATCTGTGATGTTGTCACAGGCCATTGCTTCTATGTGACAGGCCTGGATGAAGGTAAGACAGCACATACTGTCTATCATGATCTGGCCTAGGGTTTTGACACAATCCCCCATGCAGGTATCATTGAGAAACACTCCCAGCTTGGAGTTAACTCTTACATCAGTAGATTGATAGCCAATTGGGTAACTGACAGAATACATACTTTGAAAGTCGGTGAATCAACATGTACCAGTAGAGCTCTCATCATTGGCAAACCCTAGGGATCTGTGCTTGACCTTTCACTGTTTGGACTTTATTTATCAACAGTTTAGGCTAAAGTGTATGACCATTGTTATATGAGGTTTGTTTATTCTTCCATATTGGTGTAATTACTGAGTCTACCAATGATGATAAAATACTACAGGAGGATCTAACACAGGCAAATGAATGAGGACAAAGGCACATGATCTACAACTAAATGCAGAAATGTGTCTTTTTTATGTTGTCTGTCTGAAAAATGGAATTCAATGTTAATCACAGGATTGACAACAGTCCTGATATGCTGACACCCAGTGATGCCAGCACTGGGAACACATGTAGATAGCAGTCTGAACTTCACCCAGCAAGTGTCCACACTGGTATTGAAAGTTTATATTGTGCACATCATACATCGTGCCATCATAGACAGATCTCAGGATTGTATGACGGTACTGTAGTCCAACCACATCAGAACAGTAATAGAGTATAATGCCCTTTTTTGCATGTACCTCACCAGAAGCATGCAGCAACTGAAGAAACCACAGGGCTTTCTTGGTAAGATAACACAGGGCCTAAAAACCACACCATGATGTATGTGGATAAAGTTAGAGATGTCACTGTAATCAGTCTGGTATAGGATGAGATGACATCTGCCTGGCCTCCAGGCCACTGTCTGACCTTGCCATGGTGAGAGCACTGCATATAGAAAAAAATCTGATATAGCTGATGGCATAAGCAGTGCCTGTTGAGGAGAATATGGTCATAACAGTGTCCCATATGCTGGTGTAAAAAACTCTCTAAAATGTCAAGCAAAAGCTCACACACGCACGCACACACACACACACACACACACACACACACACACACACACACACACACACACACACACACACACACACACACACACACACACACACACACACACATACTTGCCTGCACTGAGAATACAATCCCTACCTAAGTAGATAGACTACAGAAATCAGTACTTTTCAGAAGGCCCAGAGAATAGGTCTGATTTAGTGTGTGTCGGACAAGACCTTGTAGATGATGACATCAGCAGTGTCTGTTCAGGAGAAGATAACAGTGTCCCACATGCTGGTGTAAAATGCTCTCTATAATGTCAAGCAAGAGCTATGAAGTAAAAAACCAGTAGAGCCTCCAATCCACACCAAAAAGTATGTTTATTGAGTGCTTTCATCAGTGACCATCAGCTGACTTCTTCAGAATACAAAAACAGACAAACATCATGTATTTATACTTTACAAGATCATATGACTTTAACCACATCTTTTGTTAAAACCATATTAACCTAAAAATAGCCAAATATTAGCTTAAATAGCACTTATACAAAATAAGACCATAAAAATATATATAACCCCCCCAAAAAAAATATACACATAAATAACAATCCATTGTAAAATATGTATATGTATATATATATGTATACACACACACACAATAAGTATGTAAAATTTGCAACCTCTATCTTAAAAGTAATGATTTACTAATTAACCTATTGTCCAATCCAAGAACGTAGTTTCAAAAAACTGCTCAAGCTTACACTTTCATTAAGGCCAGGGAAATTGGTGGCATTCAATCTGATTTTCCACCACAACTCCCTGAAATTTAAAAGATCTTCCCAGGGACCTCCAGGGAGATCTTGGGGAACTTTCTCAATGACTAAAAATTTGAAGTCATGTCCAGAGAACTGCACACTATATTTATATAAAGCACTATTAGGGTTGCAAATTTTAATATCCCTAACGTGCTTGTAAATCCTCTCCTTAAGACTTCTCTTGGTCTTACCAATGTAAAAATCTTGACAATAGCTGCACAAGGTGACATAAATCACACCCCTAGTTATACATAGATACTTCCCATGGGGTCTTATGAGAATACTCTTAATAACAATCCTATCAGAAGTGCGGATATAAGGCTTTTTTGGGTCATGGAATTTATACCTCCATTATATTGACGACTTGTTTTTTGTTTGGAATGGGGAACAAAAAAAAATAGAAGATTTTTTATTATATATCAATGGTACCACTGATTTTCTTAAATTTTCTTATGAGTACAAACGGACTATATTAGTTTTTTGGATGTTCTTGTAAGAAAGGATGTTGACAACAATTGTTGGGTCAGTGATTTGTATAGGAAGCCCACCTATAGTAACAGTCTTCTACATTACCAAAGTTGTCATCTGGAGCATGTAATGAGGGGCCTGGTGAACGAGCAATTTGTACGCATTTCGCGTATGGTAACTAATGATGCAGATTTTTATCAACAGGGGTGTTTAATGAAGGAAATGTTGATGGCCAGAGGGTACCCTATGAGGTTAGTTGACAACATTTTAGAGGAAGTGTGTGGCGAGAGGGAAGCTGGCATTTTTTGCCCATTATTGAGTATGAACAAGGTACGCCAATCAAGTTCCCCCAACACTCATGCTTTGCAACAGTAATTAGAGGTAGGAACATCCTCTGTACCCTTTACATCATCTTTTGTTACTCAGTTTTCCTTTGACCATAATCAGATTTCTGACATTTTAAGAAAAAACTGATACATTTTCAACAGTCAAGTAGAAGTTTTCATTAAAGTAGGACAGCATCTCCAGATTATTTTTAGAAGAGGAACTTCTTTCAAGGACTTGTTGCAGAACAGCAACTACACAGGAGTTCAGCAGGGTGGGGGAATTAAGAAATGTGTTTTTTGTGCCCAGTGTCCTTATATCCGCACCTTTGATAGGATTATTATTAATAGTATTCCCATAAGACCCCATGGGAAGAATCTATGTATCACTAGGGGTGTGGTTTATGTTGCCTTGTGCAGCTATTGTCAAGGTTTTTACATCGGTAAGACCATGAGAAGTCTTAAGGAGAGGATTTACAAGCCCGTTAGGGATATTAAAATCTGCAACCCTAACAGTGCTTTATATAAACATAATGTGCAGTTCCCTGGACATGACTTTAAATTTTTAGTCATTGAGAAAGTTCCCCAAAATCCCCGTGGAGGTCCCTGGGAAGATCTTTTAAATTTCAGGGAGTTGTGGTGGCAAATCAGATTGAATGCCACCAGTTTCCCTGGTCTTAATGAAAGTGTAAGCTTGAGCAGTTTTTTGAAGCTACGTTCTTGGATTGGACAATAGGTTAATTAGTAAATAATTTCTTTTAAGATAGAGGTTGCAAATTTTAAATACTTATTGTGTGTGTGTGTGTGTGTGTGTATATATATATATATATATATATATATATATATATATATATATATGTATATCCATACATATTTTGCAATGGATTGTTATTTATGTGTATATTTTTGGGGCCTTATTTTGTATGAGTCCTATTTAAGCTAATATTTGGCTATTTTTAGGTTAATATGGTTTTACCGAAAGATGTGGTTAAAGTCACATGATTTTGTGAAGTATAAATACATGATGTCTGTCTGTTTTTGTATTCTGAAGAAGTCAGCTGATGATCGCTGAAGAAAGAGCTCAATAAACATATTTTTTTGGTGTGGATTGGAGGCTCTACTGGTTCTTTACTTCATAGCTGTTGACTGGTTCCTGGTTATCAAGCAAGAGTTCTCACACACACCCAGTTGACTGCAGTGAGAATTGAACCCCTACCTATCTAAGTACACAGACTACAGAATACAGTACTTTACTCAAGTTCCATGGCAAAAGTTTGATTTATACAAGAGTACAGGTCAACTTATATTAGATGACATCAGCAGGCCATGTGGGAGACAAGAGATTGGGAGTCCTGAATGAAATGGATGTGCAGGCATGTGCAAGTATCAAAATACTGGCAATCCATGGCATTGGAGCAGTAACTGTAGGATATGCATTTCTGCTCTTCTGTCTAGACACACACACACACACACACACACACACACACACACACACACACACACACACACACACATACATGCACACACACACCAAGTTGACTGCAGTGAGGACAGAACCCCTACCAATCTAAGTACACAGACTACAGAACAAAATATTTTACACAAGTGCCAAGGCACATGACTGATTTATACAAGAATGCAGGTCAAATTATAGTGCATGAGTTCAGCAGACCATGTGGGAGACAAAACTGTGGGAGAACTGGATAGGATCATAGCTTTATATGTTCATAGGAAGCTACCAGTCTAATGGTCTGAGGGTATTTAGAAACCTAGCTGTGTAAAAACACAAGTACCCATATTGAGCATACTTGGATGGCCATTGTTAGAAGAACTATTTTGTGAGCAGTACGAACTGGCCCTGTTCATGACAGACACAGGTGCCACCCCAGAGATGGCTTTACAATCAACCAGCCAACAGGGTCATTGAGGAGCACTGCTTCACACCCAGTGACAGCCTATTACAGAGGATTGTGAATCATTGGTGTATATATCTGTCTCCCCAGCATGGTCTGTTTATGTGTCAAGCTAAGTTGAGAACCTTGGGCTACATTGTTCTTGTCCCATTTGATTTGCAGATGTCCAGCAAGGCAAGGTCTGAGACTACTGTGCAGGGCAGGCATAGGTCATGTCTCACAGCCTGCATGATACTAAGTACAGTGACAGGTCTTTCAATCTTTCCATGTGTGTCATGTTTAGAGGCCCTGGAGTTTCCCAGGCACAACCCTGTGTTTCTCCAATTGCTGCAGGTGTCTGGTGAGGTAAAGACAGTAGGGAGCATTGTTCTCAATTAGTGGTCCGATAAGGGTAGGGTACAGCAGAGATATGACCACCCTGGTCTTGGATGTGATGTCCATATGTAGGATGTGCACAATGCAGAATGTGTGTGTCATCAATATGGAAAGATAGTGATGAAAGTGTAGAGTGCTATCACCATGTCTTCCCAAGTCTCACAACACTGTGTTTGAGCTTAGAGGGGTGCTATGCACAGCATAATTAGCAGGGGTACTTTATTGCCAAAGGGGGCAATGAGGCATTGTATGCTTTAAGGTTCAGTCCATGCATTTGGCACCAAACATTTGTGTGTGGCAGCCCCTTCCATAATATGTTAACATAATTGGGGGACTCTATATTAGTACATTCTGTTACCAGTCATCTGCAAACTTGGTAAACCACAGCCATCTACCATTGCCTGCACGTCAGAGAAGTAGTATGCAAACAGGTGAAGGCCAAGCACACATCCTTGTGGCATTCTAATGGTAGGTGGCTAGTGGTGGAGGTGCAGTCCCCAACTTTGAGAGTCTGTGTTATGTCGGTGAGCCAGTAGCCTATCCCTCTACTACTGTATGGTTTAATTCCCACATGGGAGATCTTCGCTATGACACATAAATAAGCGATAGTGTCAAAAATCTTGGATAACTCAACATAGGTGGCATGTCTGGTTATCCATTATCCAGATCATTGGGGTCAGTATCCAAGAAGTCCACAAGGGTCAATAAGCAAGATCTACCCTTGACAAAAATAAAATAGGTAGGGTCAATTGTGCTGAAGGTCATCTATGTTCCTGTGGATATAGTCCATGCTGATTCCTTCTCTAGCCTTGAAGATAATGCTTTTTAGGCATATGGGTCAATAGCTGTAGGTCTACACATTACCAGATTGTTGTGCATTGCATATTACAAGACATTTGATATTACTTTTTGTAGTGTGGTTGATATATGTGTGGAAAAGTACTGAGACCCCAAGGTTGCAGTGCTTGAGGTAGTTCCCACACATGGCTGTATTGTAAATATGTGACATATTGTTAGATATGTCCCTCAGTTTGTAATGTTTCCACATGTAATTTCATGTCATACACAGGAAATGGACAGGAAATACACCATAATATGTACATTTCCATAGTGAGATGAGCCGCAGGTTTCTGCAAAGGTTGGCAAAGTCTATACACATGCAAGATACACATGTTTGCTTGTAGCTAAGCAATGCACAAATGCGATCTGCATTGTTAAAGTCTGACAGTTAGTATTGAGTCTATGAAATTTGCCTGCTACTAAACTGACTCTGTGACAGCACATGTTAATGCATTGATACATTCCTTTTTGGGGCCAGACAGTACTGGGTTCGAATACAGGTGTATCTAATACTTTTAAATACTTTTTATTATACAGTGATAAGGCAATGACACGAATTGTTTATGCAATATGTGTTGTTGTGTATTGGTCTGGTGCAGTGGTGTTAAGTGACATTGCATGGTGATAATCACACCTGTTTGCACCCACCCACTATTGCTGTGGGATGCACACCTCCACACAAACATGGAGCCCAAAAAGTGAAGGGATCCATTGTTTTCTCCAGAAACATGTGTGGTGTGTGAGATTCTATTTTTTGACCAGATTAAAGGTATTAAGACACATCGAAATGTGGTGAAATGGGGAGCAAGCAGGGAGAAGAACAAGGGTAAAGCAGGGCAGTAATGTACAGGAGGGAGATAGGAAAGAACCACAGTTATCCATTTCTTTAACAATGTAAACTGAATATATGTGCAAAATATTAACTGAATTTGGGCTGTCACCTCCATAGAGAGGGGTGACTACAACACAATCATGTTGTAGCCAATTGCACTGAATCAAGTGTGCCAAGAAGACACATATGCAAAATGGAGAGCTAATTATGGGATGATTTTTTTGGTGGGACAGGTGCCCATTTATTTATTTATTTATTTTCAGAGAGAGAGGAATGTTGGGGAAGAGATGTAGGAATGTCTGGGTCAGGTAAGTTAGGTAGGTGAGGAAGCATTTGCAGACAGACAAGACAAACAAGGCAAGAGACAGGGACAGTGATGGATACAAAAGGTTGAAAGAGTCCGGGACAGTGATGGACACAAAATGTCCTAGGACACCATGATTGGGGTGTGGGTGGGGACATCCAGAACCCATGGTCGTCAAGCGGGCTGACAGTGAAAATCAAGTCCTCAGTCATTGGACTGTCATCACTGCCACATCACTTCACAAATGGCTGGAATGCTTGATGATTCCTTCTCCTCCTTCTGGTACTATGCAATATGAGGGAGAGCAGCATTTCCAGCCAGCATAGGCATGAACCGACAGTTTGGTGCACAACCCTATTCACCATCCATAGCAACTCAGTGTGTATGATAAAATCACCATCTCTGCCTCTGCTCCTGGAGGGTATCAATGGACCAGTCTCCAGGGCAGGACTGCCTGAGGGAGCAGGGTAGTGAGGGGCAGCAGAAGCAGTGCTGCCAGGTTGGCTCCCCAACATGCTGGGCAACAGTGCTGTGGCTGGAGGTTGGAGGGGCAGACCTACCCTGCTGTGCTGTGGAACATTTAGTAATATGATACACATGGATTATATGAGTACATTTTGATGACATATAACAACATTTTAAAAAGTAAAAAATAAAAGAAAAGTAAAAATTAATTTTACAACAAAATAAAATAACATAAAAATAAAACAAATCCATAAAGTAAAAACATGACAAAATATTTTTTTTATAAATAATATGAACTAAATTAAAAATAAATTAAAAAGAAAGATAGGTGATGGGGTGAGAGAAAAAATATTTTTAATACTGTCATATGTGACATACAATGCATTAATACAATTATTTGACTATTATCTTAACTTTTAAATTTTATTACTACCACTTCCTAACAGATGTACACTATACTACAAATTGCAGCAAGTAATCCTTGACATGTGCATATATTGCACATATGTATTTTCCAGTTATACAGATTAACAATTACATGCAGGGCATTTGTGACACTGGTATAGAGGATTTAATTTAATTAAAATAGTATTGGAGAATAAACAGTATTATATATTTTGGAAGTGTGGTATTTGAACCCACAAGCTCTGAATAAAGTCTAATATTGTACTGTTGATTTGTGCTGCAGACTAATGCATGCATACTTGCTTTTACAGTTGAGTATGCATGCTCAATTTGATACAACTCTAAAGAAAATACTAACAAAGCTATCTTTAACTTTTAATGTTTTAATAACACTACTTTTCTGTTGCATACATACCACATGCGTCTCTCATGCTCACCAATCAAGTCCCATGGTTGTAGACATTGCACTCACAATCAATGGCAGCTGTGGAAAAAAAAAGAACAGAAGACCATTATAAATATCAGTCTTGCCTATATTCAGCTTTCTAAGTCTTACAAGTATTCCCTGCAGGTGATGCTTACACAGGTATGGGATGTTCTCAGTCCTACATTCCTCAATCCAGAGGTTGATTGTATCCCTCTTCTTCCTCCATAGGTAATTATAATGATGCCTACATTACTCTTCAGTGTGCAGGATACCAGTGGCACTGGATACAGCCTGGGCTAAACGATCCCAATTCTCAGACTTATACTGGGTGCCAGAAGAGTACTCCCTGCAAAAGTCTTTGGCTGTGGTTCTTCTTCTTAACTAAGAATCCAATAAAGATCTTGGACTCATGAACAATCCACCTCTGTGCCCTAAACCTGGCATCTTCCCCACAAATGCCAGTGATGTCTGCTTCAGATCTAGAGCAATGGAGATTGATGCTTTCCTGCCATTTTCAGTTATCACACTTATTGGGAATGCATACATTGTTTGAAACTGTTGTGCTCTACTTATCATCATGCAAACACGGTGCTGAGCAGTGCAGACCCCCGGGCACCTTGTTTGCCCAATGGTATGCAGAGTGCAACAGAGCCAAGCAGTGGCGCATTATATAATTGCAGTTGCAATTTCAAGATTATTGGATATACAGTCAGTTGTGTATGTGTGTTAGGCAAATGTGAAGAACATGCCAGTCTAGATAGCAGAATTATACTTATAGGACTATAGTACACTGTATACCTATAGTCATACATTAGATAATAAATATGATAATACATAAATAAATAAATGTATACATAAATAAATAACTCTGACACAATACTGGCATCTCAACCCTCATGCATATAATTAATGTTATTAGTGAGAGTGACTGTAACAGGAAGTGGAACAACAGTAAACATATTTGGAATATCCTGTATTAGACCCAGAACCATGACTATGGCAGTCCTACAGTTACATCTGTTGCCACAACAAGGTTGAAATAACACTTGTCTATCTTTCAGTTCATTGCTACAAACTGCAATGTCACAACAGTGAAATAAAGGTTGCACATCCTCGACTAGAACCCAGAACCATCTGTAATCCAGCTCTACCTGCTGGACTAGTTGCATGACATTCCCTATTTTACTAATCATTCTTAAGGTCTTGCTGTTAACCAAGATGCAATGCAGCTTAGCAGGTTTCCGCTATGCTCAATAGCATTAATTGAATGTATCAGATTTCTAGTTTTGGCTGTCTGAGTCCTATCTGTTCCTGGGGGTCCAGTTGTGCAGTTTGCTCACTGCCATACTTCACCACACAAATAAGATAAGCAGAGCCAAACCCGGTACTCATTGCCTCCATTTCCATGATTGTGCTAAGCACCATATCATGCAAATACTGACTCCCCCCCAAAAAAAACAAATTAGACAAGCAAAGACAGAAAAGGAGAAAAAGAAAAAAAGGGTGCACATAGTTGAAGTGAGGAAAATCAATCTATGATGTACACACAAGAAAATGATGGCTCACATCAGCTATGTCTACATAGATCTGGATTTGAATTCTCACTCCACTGCACCTTCAGAATACAAGATGGGTGCCTTATCCATCTTTGCCACACAAACAGCATTGCAGCAAAGAACTGAACTCAATCTGCACACAACCAACTGCAACAGCAGCTACAGTGATATCAAACCATACAAGTGTTATTTGTATATTATTAGTTTTGGATGTAGTGCACCTAGTGACCACACAACCTGTCATGATACTGCTTGCAAATATACAGATCTGTCTTACACTTCTGTGTTTGTTGGCCATTCTTTATCTGACCAGTAATCTAAGACACGCAGTGTGTAAGTCATTCTATATCATTGGCCTTAAAATGTATGAGGATATTACGTGGAAATAATATCATATGCAGTTGCCAACAAATGAAGGGCAGGTTGGATGTTAAGGAACATATCCTGTAAATTGTGTGCTGCTTACTTATATTTCCAAACCTACATCCAATACTCGGTACATCTAACTTGACACATAAAGTGGAAGTAAGCAGATTTCAGTGCTGTTGTGTTTTCCTTCTCCCAACCACTAATCATTCACAGTTGCAATTCATTAAAACCAAACAGTGACTGCCTGCACTATGTTTACATCACCTACACTGATCCAAGTATTCAGCAATTCTAATGAGTTCACACCTCATTTGCATATACACCATGCGAACAGCCCTGTATCTACACCATATAAAAAGGCAACCCTGTATCTAGGCAAGCTGATGATGAGGAGACTTGTTTATATTGGGAAGACTGCACATACACTATTTCTTCCAGATATATCTGTACAGAGGGGTACTGAAATTCAGAAGGTATGCTTCCATTTTGTCAGCTACATACTGCATATGCTGGAATGTATTTAAGAAGAATCTGAAGCAAAGGCTTTTACACTTTTATCTGTATGCATTAGTTAGAAGTGTACTGATGGCATGGGTATGTTTCTCAAGCCATTTCAGAAGTATACATTATTGCCAATACATGAAAATGGAATGGTGTCTGATAAATAGTACAAATGTTTTAGGGACAGTTCCTTTGATAGCAGTTTTAGGATTTTAAAGATGGTTTGTTAGCAAAATGTGTCATTTTCCTGTTCTTTTGGGGGATGCAAAGGTGAGTTACTGTAATGGCACAAACGAGGATATGTTTCTCTTGTTACTCTCTTTATTTTGCATCCTGCCTGTTGTTTGTATTTCACATCTGTAGACTGTTGTATGTTTCTCCCGGTGGTAATACTGGGTCAGCTACTTTTACTGTTTTCTCTGAAAACAATTATATTGTTGTTATGATACTTATGTGTATTATCCTTCAGTTGTCTTTTAGGAAACCTAGGAATATGCCACCAAGGCATGTCAGTCCTCGGAGACCTCCCACCCTTCACTGATGGTGATAACCAATCATAGTGGATGCCTTTAGGTAACATGGTGCTTTTTTTGCTGGAAAGGGGACCTGGAGGTATGGCATGTACGATGCAAATTTGGCAACAGATATTTGATTATCTGAATGCCATGTGTGGCCATGGCCAGATATACGAGTAGGTGTCCCACAGGGCCACTGACATGATCATGTCTACATGGGGGAGAACAGCTGCAGAAAACCATGACCAGATGGTTGACTGGAGGAGGGACCTGCTAGGCAACACCCAACGAAGATTTTCTGGCCAATATCTAGATAGCTCCCAGGAGAGTGCAGTAAAGCATGTCCTGGATGTTGGAGCAACAATTTCAGAGACAGCACGCATGTCCCAGGAGCAGCTTCCAGATAGGCTTTGTTATCTCACCAGATGAATACTGTTGTATAGTAAAGCAATTGAAATCAATAAGTTACTTCTATCTCACATGCATTTTTGGGAGGGGATTGAAGATTGTTACAGTTATTAGTTTAGGTTGGAGTTGACAGCCACAATCTTGTTGAAAGTATAGCTAACAGACATATAAAGGGGTACAAGTAGTACTCCCTGTGTTACTGTTAATTGTGATGATGTTGCCCTTACCTCCTGCTTTACTTCTTCCAGGACCATCTGGATTGCAGAGGAGAATCGCATCTGCAGATGCTAAGCCAAACACTTTTATGTCATTACTGCTGAGCAATTTACAGAGATATTTTAGTGTGTGCTGTTGAAGTCAGATCTGTTTTGTTTATTTTTGTACTGTCTGTAATAGTGGCATCACTGTTACCTTGTTAGCATATATTGCCCTATAGTAGTGTAGGTATTATATTTTTCCTGGGTCTGTTGCTTTTTATCACAAGTGATCATGACAATTTGAGTGTGGTCCCTCTGCCACCTGATGTCAGTATATCAGCCGACTCTAATGATCATGAAGGCCAAGCTGAGGCACAGTCAGGGGTGCAGAAGTTGAATATGACACTGAGGGTGACAAAGAGCCATCCCCTGCATTTCCATCGGACACAGCCAGTAGGCCTACACCTACCCATTCCAGTGATTCCTCAGATACTGGACAGGGGGAAGGTGAGGCCATTGATCAGGGAAGTGTGGCTACTGTGGCTCCAGTGCCTGTTGACTTTGGCTGTATCCAAAGTAAGGGTGAGATGCCATGCAGGAGGGCAGATAGGAATGCTCAGAGGGAGCCTGCTGTCCCTCCTCCACATGGTGCAGGTCTCTTTTTCCATGCCACTCAATGTATTTTAGGGCCATCATGGAGGCACAGGCATATCCCCATTGGTGCTCCATACAAAAGCTCAGGCTTGTAGATGTGGCACAAGCTAACATGTGTGACTGCCTCTACCATGTTGCTGATTCAATAAATCATGTGCATGATACATTGGAAAGAGGGGTGTCTGTGATGGAACAGGGGATGTCTGTCTGCTGGGTGAGAAACAGCATACTCAAGGGCGTATGTCAGCCACATCATCTGCTGTAAGCAAACGTGGTCATGCCTGATCATGCTAGCATAGTGGCAGTACTTCCACTGCTCTCTCAGTGAGTTTGCTGTCCAAACCCAGATGTGACAGGCCATGGGGTCATGGTCCTGGGCATCCTCGTGAAGGAAGCTTATCCAGCAGACATCAGTCACATTCAAGTAGCAGCAGTGCATCTGACCATCGGTGTGGATGTGCCTGTGCAACTCATGGCAAAAACAGTTCTCATAGTCAGGCACAACAAGCATGAACTGCCACTTCTCCCATGCATGGCTCACACCTGCCTGACATATCATGATGTAGAGCCAGCACAGAGCTTGGCTGTGTTCATGCAGGCACTCACACACCAATTTCACCTGGAGGACCCCTACAGACACACACACAACAGTTACTCATTTTGTCTCAGTGGTCATTTGTTGGTTTACCAAATGTCTGCCTGCTTCTCTTTCTTACTCACACAAACTCACATACCATTTGTGTCAGCCTACACTTCTTGGCCCCCCACACAACACCCAGTGGAAATGGTGATAACAGTGTCATATCCCTGTTTCCCATCTTTTGGTTTCAAAGATACATAACCTTTGTGTCTGATGCTCAGGGTGCATAGCTAACTTAGCGCTTAGTATATATTTAGTATATATTTGTGGAATGCATCTGGTAATTGTACTTTTTACTTATATTGGCTTTCAAAAGTTAGACAGTTGATAGCATCAGAATGTACCAACTTTATAGTGAATGATCTTGTGAAGGTTGTGAAGTCAGAAAATGCAATGTGTATTACTTTCCAACTTCACCCTTTAATGATTTTCCAGTGCAAACATATGGTAAACTGAGGGCATGCAGTGATCATCATTACTTTTGAGAGGTATGACTGTGTGAATCTTTGAGCATGAAGCCTACTACTTAGTAATAGACACATATATAAGTCAAATAAGTTTCTGCTGCCACATGTTAAGGTAATTTTTGTACAAATCTCCCACCTTTTATTTGCTTATGATACCAAGTAATGAAATACAAGGATATGCCACACATTCATGTTATTAAATAATACAGTCCAGGTTCAGGACTTACCTTGTAAATGCAGCAGTTGCCACAATTTCAGTTCAGGGCTGACTCTGTCTGATGTAAGCAGTACACAGCCAGTACATAGTGAGGTAAAGGTTGTGTGAGTTGTCTGCCATCAATGTTACTACATGTATGAGAGTAGGAGGAAGGTTTTAGGCCTCTAGGTGTGAGTACGCCTACATCTGCCTACACCCACAGCAGTCGATGGTTCCCTCTAACTCCTCCTCTGGCTGTGGCTGTATTGAACTTGTCCTTGGTGGTGACATGTGTGCCCCTTCTCCCTTTGCTGATCCTGCTGAAGCTGTTTCCTCAGGATTATGTTGTGTAGCATGGCACATATTGTGAATATTTCTGTACATGTCTTTGGATTGTACTGCAGGGCACCCCCTAGATATATCTAAGCACTGGAACTGAGACTTCAGCAGCCCAAACACACACTCTATGATATTTCTGGTTTGAGCATGTGCCTCATTATGGCATTCTTCCATGGTTGTGTGCCAGCTATGGTTGCAGTGCATAGCCTGCATCTCCAAGTAAATGTCTCTGTGGGATATCTCCTCTAGCAAACATCTGGTACAGTTGGGAGGTGTGCCAGATATGTGAGTCATGGTAACTGCCAGGGTTGCCAGCACCCACGTTCAAGATTATTCTCTTGGCATTACACATGACTTGGCAGTTCATAAAGTGGTAGCCCTTTCTGTTTATGTAGAGCCTACCCTCTTCCCCAGGTAGTGCCTTCATTTCTATATGTGTGCAATCTATGGCACCCGGTACTTCAGGGTAGTTTGCTACATGCTAGACCACCTGCATATTTCTGGCCCTCTCCTCACAACTACAGGGAAAGTATATGTAAACACTGGCATCTTGGAGCATAACATTCAAGAACTGGTGGAAGGTCCTAGATGCTAATACCTGTGACACCCCCAGCGTGTCCTCTGTTGGTCTCTGAAAGGTACCTGTAGCTTAGACTCTAAGGGCTGTGTTGTGTTGCATGGCACATATTGTTGTGTAGCACGGCACATATTGTGAATATTTCTGTACATGTCCATGTACAGTTCCAGTGTCTCCAGTGGGATGGGTTCCCCTCAATTGGCTCTGGCTCTGAGTTGAGGATGGTGGAGGTCACATAGTTTCTGTAGTGTGTCCTTGTCTATCCTGTGGTGCTCTGCAATTTCTATGTCATGTAGGTTGTGAAAAGTTATACAGGGTCTGAAAACTATTTTCCTTCTCACCCTACACCTTTTAGCAGCAGCAGCATTTTCTTCAGCCTGTAGCACATACAAATGAATTAAAGCAGCAGCAGCCCCTACCATTCTGTCTGTGTAGACTCCTTTCTGTGGCTGTGTTCGAAAAGGTTTGGAATTTACAGGAAAAAACAGCATGGAGTCCACATGGATGCTTTATAGCTTGTTGAATTGTTCCACCATGTTGGATTGATTGATTACCATGCAGTTCATCTGCTTATGCTGTAATTAGCATGCCACGGTATTACCTTGTTTGCACAGGGGTGAGTGCCTCTACTTGGTGTTATGGAATGTAAAACTTGCTGCTACCGTGACACGCATACAGTGGACAATGACAATGTAGAGTTTATTGGATCCCCCAGATATGTTTTGATTTACAGGAAAAAGTGGTATTTACTACCTATTGTTTTATTATAATTCTTTAATGTTAAATGCGGACCTTCATTTAAAAAAATGACACATCTTGCACTCTCCACATTTATATGTGCCTTTGCTCTTGTTAGTAAGTGGTCTGTTAATCTTAAAATTAAGTCTATTAAATGTAGATCTTAATGAGTGATTCTTTATGCATAAAATAAGGGCTTTCTACAATAATATAAAACATTTCTTGATTTCCTTTAAGAATATTCCATTGTTTAATAACTTCTCTGATAACCTTATTATCAACCATCATATCCAAAATCAGATAAAAAATAAAAAAAATAAAATTGTCAACCAGCAATTGAAAGCCGAAAGCAAACTAAAATAAATAATAATTAAACAAAAAGCAGTACTGCCACCATGACTTGTAGCAAACAGTTTTAATAAAACAAGAGAAAAAGATAAGCATTTTCATGTTTAAACCAAATGCTTCTTCAGATCAAACAATAACATGCAGCATAGTAAAATTTAAAAAACATTGCACCCAATCACAACAATTCTAAAAAACCTAACCAACAGTGTTACTAGTTTAATCTAATGATTTAATGTATGCCTGTTCAGGGCTGGTTTTAAGGAAAGACATCCATTCAGGCCAGGATATTTGTCAGCATGCAATCTCAACATCCACTCTAACTCAGCCCTCTCAGTAATATTAACCAAATCACCCCCTCTAATACTTGTCTGCATACATTGGAGCAATTTAAAAGAAAAAGCATGTTCGTTATTATCCTTCACATTTGGCCAATGCCAGTAAATTTCTTCTGTAGTTTAAAGAGGGGGATTGTTTTGACAGTTTCATTCATTTGTTTGAGAGGGTATGTAAACAGTATGATGTTGACCAAAGGATCTGGGCACAGTTCCTGATCCCCTTACTCCATGGTAAAGCTGTAAATGTACTTTCCAAACTGTCAGACAATGATTTCTTAACTTATACTGCTGTTAAGAAGTGTTTGTTAGAATTTTTTAAGCTAACACCTGAAACTTATAGGAAAATGTTTTGTGAGCATAGACACAAGGCAGATGAATGAGTGTGTAAATATGTGGGTAAAGTGAGCACTTATTTTCATAGCTGGCTGAGTGGATGTCAGGTCACAACTTTTAAAGGGTTGGGAGACCTTTTGGTGAGGGAACAAGCTCATAGCACTTTGCCTGAGGACATGAGGATCTGGCTAGCTGATAGACACTGTGCTACTTCAGATGAGTTGGGGAAGAAGGAAGACCTATACCTAGCAAGCAGGGCATCACTGCACAGGAAAGGGACACCCAGTGCTGCTCATGGGTCTAAACGAACCCATGGTGGACAGCCCAGACTGCCCCAACAGAATCTGCCAGTAACTGGGGAAGCCACTAGTCCAGGTACATGTCTAGATCCTAGGGTTAAATGTTTTGAATGCAACCAGTGGGGCATGTGACATATAGATGTCCATGAAGGCAAGGTGGGAAACAAAAGGTGAGGGAGCCAGTTAGTGGGAAAGACAAAATGCCAACAGTAGGTTGTCTTGAGACAACATGGGTACCAGACTACCATCCTGCAGATGTCCTGAGAGGGAAGGATTTTGATGAGGCAGTACTATGTGCTTATGCAATTACATGCAGTCCATCTAGGAGACAAGCATATGGGTATAGTAGCCTGGGTGAGACACAGACAGACTGCACACTTGCAGCCAGGACTGGTGAAGTGGTTAGTTCAGGGAAGGAGCTATGCGTAGCAGTGAGACTGAAGGTGAACCACAGCTGCTTTTAGGTACTAATGTTCCTTTGGACAAAGTGACAGCAAGGGCAGAGATGAGTAGTAGTACCCAGGCTGACAGGGAGGCACCACTGTCAGAGGATGCCAGACTTCCTGTGGAAGGGGAGCTGGGAAGGGTCACAAAGAGTGAGAGTCGAGAAAGGCTCAGCTCTCAGACCCTGCATTACAAGGCAGCTAGTGAGTCACCTGATTCTCAAGAGAAAGGGGATATTATATACTGGGACAAAGGCTTACTGTATAGAGAGTGGACCCCTGAGAGAGGGCTAGAAGGTGAGAGAATACAACAGTTGGTAGTTCTTAGAGCCAACTGTCTGGCGCTTCTAGCCATAGCACATAATATTCCCTTTGCAGGTCATATGGGCATAAAACATACATGCCCTGCTGGCTAGGTATAGGTCTCCCTTTTTCCCCAACTCATCACAAGTAGCACATTGTCCATCAGCTACAAAGAGACATATTATGCAGAACTTCCATTGACCTGGAATTTCCAGAGATGTAACAGGGTGCTGCAGGACCTGTGACCTGTGCCAAAAGTTAGGCAAGGGAGGAGACAAGGTGAGAGCTTCTTTGATGCCTTTGCCTGTGATTGAGGAGCAATTTCAGAGGGCAGCTGTGGATATTGTGGTGTCTCTGAGTACTCCAAGTTCCACAGGGAAAAAGTATATCCTAGTGGTAGTAGATTATGCTACAAGATACCCTAACGTAGTGGCTTTGTCCTCTACTGAGGCGGAAAAGGTGGCAAATGCTTTGTTAGAGACTTTCAGCAGGGTATGGTTCCCAAAAGAAATATTGACTGACAGAGGTGCCAATTTCATGTCAGACCTGCTGGCTTGTCTGTGGAAGTACTGTGGGGTGAAGCACCTGAAGACCATCCCCTAGCATCCCCAGACTAATGGTATTGTTAAGAGGTCAAACTCTACACTCAAGTCCATGTTATGGACATTTGCAGACCAGTTTAAGAGGGAGTGGGACAAATATTTGCCCCATCTGTTGTTTGCTTACAAAGAGGTTCCCCAGGAATCCACAGGTTTTTCACCCTTTGAATTGCTGTATGGGCATAGGGTGAGAGGACGTCTAGATTTAATCCGAGATGAGTGGGAGGGTGAATGTGAATCTCACAAGGATTCTGTTGTGGCATATGTCTTAAATCTCAGGGCAAGGCCCAGGGAGCTCATGGGCTTGGCCCAGTTGAACCTGGCAGAAGCCCAACAGCAGAAACAGGTATCGTATGACAGGAATGCTCGAGCTAGAGAGTATGCTATAGGGCAGCAGGTAATGGTTCTCATTCCTGTCAGACACAACAAGCTGCAAGCACCCTGGGAGGGACCCTACAAGGTGGTAAGCAAGGTAAGTGATGTTAACTACCTGGCAGAACTGCTAAGCAGGAGGCAGGAGCAGAAATTGTACCATGTTAACATGACAAAACCTTACCAATGATAGGGAGACCCTTGTGCTGACTATTTGCAGTGGATTTCAGGAGGAGTCTGAGGGAGATCTGGTGACTGATCTCCTCAGTGAAGCTTGGACTGACATCTCAGTGGAAGGGGTAGCAATGTCCCAGCAGCTATCTCCTACCCAGGTTTGAGAAATATTAGCAGTTTTACAGGAGTTTGGGGACATGTTCACTGGGAAACCAGGGTGCACCCACCTGGTGCAGCACCAGGTGGATACAGGACCCCAAAGGCCTATTAGGCAGGCCACTTATAGGGTGCCTGAGTGAGTCAAACAGACTCTAAGGGAGGAGATACAGGAAATGTTGGAACTAGGGGAATTTCAAGAGTCCAACAGTCCCTGAGCCTCCCCATTGGTTGGTGCCAAAGAAGGAAGGCAGCATAAGGTTTTGTGTGGACTACAGGAAATTAAATAGTCACACAGAGTTAGATGCTTACCCCATGCCTAGGACAGATGAGGCCCTAGAGCAGCTGGGTGGGGCTAAGAATCTTACCACCATTGATCATACCAAGGGTTACTGGCAGGTGCCCTTGACTCCCAGTGCTAGAGAGAGATCAGCCTGTGTGATTCCTTTAGGCATGTATGAGATCACAGAGATGCCCTCTGAGATGGAAAATGCCCCCAGCAACTTTCCAGAGGCTGGTAGATCATATCCTAGCAGGAGCAGAAGGGTTTGCCCTTGCTTACCTAGATGATATTGCCATCTACAGCTGTTCCTGGCAAGAGCACCTTCAGCATGTCAGGGAGGTGCTGGGCAGAATACGGAGGGCAGGGTTGACCATTAAGCCGAGCAAATGTCAGGTGGGTATGGCAGAGGTTTCTTACCTGGGACATAGAATGAGGAGTGGTAAGATTAGCCCAGAACCTGCCAAAGTGGAAGCTATTCAGGCATGGCCTGCACCTGTTACCTAAAAGCAGGTGATGGCATTCTTAGGGACAGCAGGATACTACAGAAAGTTTGTCCCCAGTTATAGTACCATAGCTGCTCCCCTGACAGATCTGACAAGGAAAAACAGGCCAGATAAGGTAGTGTGGACCACAGCATGTGAGCAGGCATTCCATAAGCTTAAAGAAGCTTTGGGAGGACCCCCTGTGTTAGCCAGTTCAGATTATAGCAAAGAATTTGTTGTGCAGGTGGATCCTTCGGCCCATGGGGTGGGGGCTGTACTTAGCCAGATTTCTTCAGAGGGAGAAGAGCACCCAGTTATTTATCTCAGTTGTAAGCTTCAACCCAGGAAGGAATGCTATTCAGCTGTAGCAAAGGAACATCTAGCCATAGTGTGGGCACTGCAGAAACTTCAGCCTTATCTGTATGGAAGGAAATTTACTGTAGTTACAGATCACAATCCCGTAACAAGGTTACACCGAGCTAGCCAGCAAAATGCTAAGTTGCTAAGATGTAACCTAGGGTTGCAAGCATATGATACATCAGTGTAACACCACAGTGGGATTAGCAATGCCAACGCAGATGGGCTGTCAAGTCAGGGAATGGGGTAAGGAATACTCAGACAGACCTAACCCTCTCAAGCAACGTTTCTCAAGGGTCACTTGTAAAACTAGCTTGAGTTCTCAGGGAGTGGAGAAATGTGAAAAACTGAAAGGCTGCCAGCCGAGCTAGATATAATCTTGTAAATAATTCTATGTAATTTATAAATATTAATATAATCCACAGGCTGGTTTTACAAATGTAAAAGAAAACTATATGTTATGATTAAACTATATGTTGTACTGTGCTTCAAAAATGTAATCACAGTGCACTCTGCTGGAAGAAAGCTGATAAAGTAAAGCATTTTATGACTGTATGATCTCAAAGCTCGGAGACAGAATGTCTGGATGAAGTTGTTTTGAGACCAGAGTAAATTGCAAGGTTTTACATGTGTAATGTATTTTATTGTTGTGGTTTCCTGGCCAGGTGCTAGCTTAAAGAAAACTAAGAAATGTAAATTTAGAGTTTCTGTTAGCCTGGAAACAGGGAATTGTCAAGAATGATGTAATCTAAAATGAGTCAGTAGTGATGTATTATCAATTTAAGACTTTCACAGAGAGAGAGAGACAGAGAGAGAGAGAGAATCAGAGCATTTTGCATTTGTCTTCACAAGAGACAACATCACCAGCACTTGCATGCTCTGTATGTAAGTAGGATCTTAGGCTTTAGTATTTCTCTTAGAAATAGATAGAAAACAGTAAGTTTATCTAGCTGTTTTCTATATTTATGTCTATATTCTACAGTATTATTTTAAGCATTTCCCTGTGATCTCCGAACTCTTGACTAGCACTGTGCTGAATTGACGAGATGTGTCTTGTGTTTTTTATTTATTATTAAATATTTTTAAACCTTTTAACTATGGCTGTTTTGTGTGTAGATAATTTAAGCTCTAGAGTACATTGCATGTATATAGTGATACTGTACAAAGCCATTCCAATAAGCCTTGCTGTTCATCACACTTACTAATTAGATAATAGTATTGCAGAGTAAAATTGCACACTCTTTGGTAAGGGCCTTATTAGTAGCTGATATTAGAGGTTCTGGTGGCAGTGGATTACTACCTTATAGCCTGGCCAGAAGAGGCATACCTAGTGAACTTGTGCCAACCTTTCCCAGGAGTGTCTGTGTGTTTGTATATAAATCATATCTCAAAGTGTGCGTTTGTGTCAGCTACTTGGGTTGGGCATGGACACAAAGCACTGGTTGGGCAGAGGGAGCGCTGGGAGGACTTGGCTTGGAACCCTGACTAAGGACTGCATTCTATAGCTGTGCCAGTGGGGAGTCTTATTGCGATCTGGAGATAAAGGGAAAAACCAGCTACAGACTGACTGTGATCTCTGTATGCTCTTAAGGGAAATTGTACTTTACTGTGTGTGTACTTATTATCCTTCGCAATGTGCATGCCCCTCACTGATGCTAGTGATGAAGATTGAGGCTCCTTGATTACTGGGCCAATGCACGGGTGTCACAATAACATCAAAACTATTTATAGAATAATGGTGTAGGTTATCTAAAAAGTCCCATGGACCACACACAACTTCAAATTCTTAACTAAAGGCTTCTCTGGCACTACATGCCATACCCTTGATTATAAGATGAGCAAAATAGAAGGATTTTCTTACTACCTTTGAGACATGTTTGTTGAAGCTTAGGTTACTATCTACATGAGTTCCCAGATTCTTGACTAGTGAATCAACTTTTAGAGATGCTTTTATTTTGATCACATAGTCACCTGTGGTGGCTGGCTTCCCAAAAGATACTATAATGTATTTTTAGATATTGAGTTTTAAGTCATTGCTTTGGCACTAAGCATTTTTATGTGTTAGGCCTTCCTGAAGGGTACTTTCATTTTGGGTGAATTCAAAGACTGGTCCCAGATTACAATCCTCTGTGAATTTTGTTAGATGGAGGCCTTTGACACTGGCTTTAAGATCTAAGAGGTAGCTGCCAAAGAGGAGTTGGCAAAGAATCTTGGCGGACTCCACTCATGACCAGCCTCTTTGTGGAGGTTGCCTCACTGATTCTAACCTCTTGGGTCCTATCTGTGATCCAGCTATCTATAGAGCATGTTATAAATGGGTATAAACCTAGTCCCATATGTTTGTTGACAATATACCTGAGTGGTGTATTGTATCAAATTCTTTCAGATCTAGGAAGGCAGTATTAACCATTTTCCCCTCAAAATCCAAATACAAAGAAATCCATTCTATGGCACAACTTTGTGCCGCTTTGATGGGCGTAAGTGGGGGATTCAACTTATTTTTATGCAATTTGGGGATTCAACATGGGCCACATTCAAGGATTGTCTACATAGAATAAATTATAAAGATCAAAGTCAACATATTTCTCATACAGCATGTCCAAAAGTCTATCATTTATTTTATTATAGCTTACTTGTATGTTAATCAAATTAACTCTTTGATAGTCATTATCACAATTTATCAATTTCCCTGTGCTAGAATTATGTTGGTTACAGACTTCATAATCATAGCTCCCCCTTTGTTGATTTACCTATAGAAATTCATAGCCAAAACCTTTTTATAACTCACTTATCTTAGCCATTAATGAACACAACACTGTGTTGTTTATCCTTTAATCAGGCTACCTGAAACAAGTTGAAAAAGGTGCAATGCTGTGAAAGGATAAATCACATGGCTGGTAAACTTGAACTATTTGAAAAGGCTTCAAGAATTGTCACTATGTTTTGTTTCATACTTGATTATGACCTTTACCTGGTTCTTAAACTAATTTTGATTAATTTCTGTTTAAAACTCAGCACCTAGAATCCATAAGTAGAAAAGTCACAAACCATAAAGATGATGTTATTGCAGTCAAACATCTTAAAGGCTGTGCAGTTTAAATCTTCACAGTCAAACGTATGACCCTATAAACACTATTAGTACATGATATACATATTACATATTTTAAGGAAATATGTACTTGCAGCAGAATCATTGCACACCACTGTATGTATGACAACATAATTTTCTGAACCATAAAGCACAAATGATCAGTCTCCCAAATGTCTCAGTTTTGCAGCGTCTGCAAAGCACCCTGGTCTACTCAAGCAAGTCAAATAGTATGGAACCATTAAGGTTATTTTTTTCAAGTTAATTAGGTAGTTAGTGTCCTATAATTAGGTTCATATGTGTTGATTAGGCAAATGAAGATAAGGGCCTTTTTAAGCCTAGCTGTACACCCCTAATCTGTGACAAGTTCTGGTGCCCTTGATAAATGTAAGCAGGGGCTTGGGAGATGAAACATTTACACGCAGAGGCCTGGGAGATTGGCAGTGTGTTATAAAGTTCACTATGGAGATAGCATGTGTAATGAATAGGTATGCAGACCTCTAGTCCACTTAACAAGTAATTTCCGTGAGTGTAATTAGATTGTTATATTACAGAAGTAAATACATGCACACATATAGATACACACAGATAGACACACACACACACACACACACACACACACACATATATATATATATATATATACATATACGTATATATATATATATATATATATATATATATATAAATATATATATATATATATATATATATATATATATATATATACATACATCCATAAGAATAAAATAACTTACACTTAGAGGCGGTAGCTGTAAAAACTGAAAAGCTAATTATGCATGAGGTAGTATAAACTGTGTGACCACTATACAGCCAAGAAAATTCAGTAAATTAATATCCCATTTTTTGAGAAACCAATCACACTTACAAGAGACTGCCACAAACCTCTGTTCTGTAAACGCTAGAGAAAGCAGCACAAATTGTAAAACATCACAAAGGGCCTGATGGCTGACTTAATAGTTAGGCCAGTATGCTATAAGCTTATATTATATAAGATGATGCAGCAGTCCTGGACTTACCCTTAAACAGAAAACTGGTACTTTATGCCCTTTATGCACTTGGACGTTACTACCTGAATCAAATAAAAGTGTGTCCTAAGTCACTATGTCATGCATATGGATAATTTACAAAACATTGCTTAAAATGCCAGAAAGTTGGTTTGGGGAAAAAAGTGGTGGCTCTTACTATTACTATTACATTACTGACAATCATGTATGTAATTTAAAACAGATTTCTGAATGAAGGACTATTCCTCAGCTCAGAGCAGGCACTGACCATGCAAAACAGCTTTTATTCATTAAAATGTTCCAGTGAAAAAACACAACTGAAAGACAGTACTGAATTGATATTTGCAAAGCTACAAAAGAAACTGACCATGTAAAACAACTTTTATTCCTTAAATCGTTCCAGTGAAAAAAACACAACTGAAAGCCAGTACTGCATTGATATTTGCAAAGCTACAAAAGAAAATGGACTGTAGGCAGACAGCTCCCTTCTTGCTATTTATATATGCCAGTCATGTGAATACAAGTACAGAAGGCAAAGGTTTTTACAGACTGATATCTTGCACAACTGGCTCACGGACAGAACCCACACTGTGAAAGTAGCGGATTCCAAATCCGACTTCAGACCAGTGACAAATGGAGTACCACAGGGTTCAGTCCTGGGTCTCTCCTGTTTGGTATCTACTTCTCTGAAGTGCAGGCTAACACAGAAGGTCTTTGGCTAACAAAGTTTGCAGATGACTGCAAACTAGGAGCCATAATCGAAACTCATAACGATGTGGGCAAACTACAAAAGGGCCTCACTGAGACAGATACCTGGTGTCAAAGCCATGGCCTGAAGCTCAATGCCAAAAAGTGTATTGTCATCCCCTTTGGTAAAAACTCTGTACCCATTAACTACCACATAGCCGGTAGTCTACTTAATGCCGAAAATGTGATAAGAGACCTTGGGACACAGGTGGACAGTAGTCTCTCCTTTGATAATCACATCGCCACAGTGGTCAGGAAATCCTTCTACGTGGCTCTTCTCATCACAAAAGGATTCTCATCCAGAAAAAAAGAGGTCATTGTTCCCCTCTACTCATCACTCATTAGACCCATTATAGAATACAATGCCCCTTTTGGTATGTACCTCACAAGACATCTACAACAACTGGAAAGACCACAGAAATACCTCACAAAGAGGATTATTGGCCTCAAACAGATGACCTATGCAGACCGTCTAAAAAAACTACAGCTTTACTCCATCGCATATCGCCTACTCAGGGGCGATCTCTGCCTAACATACAAAGCTATGTCAAACCAGAGCTGTTGGATGTGCTCCACTTAAAGAAATCCCAATCCCTCTGAGCTACACGCTCTAGGGACCTAAACCTTGTCACCACAATATACAGAACATGCTGGAGGGATAGAATCCTGTCCCAGAGACTTCCCATACTCTGGAACAGACTACCTATCTATGTCAAACAGAGCTCCTCATTAGCACTCTTCAAGAAAAATCTTGATGATTGGATGGGAAATTCACCCCAGGGATCACTTCTGTGGCTCTGCTCGACAGGGGCACAGGAAATAATAATTTTCTTGGGTGGCGAAAGCCAGGGTACATTTTTTGGCTAGGCTTATATAGGCCCTAAGGCCAATAGCCTAGTACCTACCTACAAACCTATGAACATCAGCAGTTTAACTTGATGTTCAAGATGTTTTTTCTTCAAAATATGAAAAATAGTTAAAAAAGCAAATTCTTTCTCTCACAATAGAACTATTTTAAAAGCACTACATCATCAATGTGATCCAATTCCAAGTACAATAGTCCCATGCATGGTGTGTACTTTAAAATGAATGTCATGGGTGAGGAATCCTTTTACCTGTGGAGTGGAGCCCCACAACTCCCCAAGGTGGATGGTTATTTCCCTATAATGCACACCTGAGATGGCATCATTGCCTCCTTGAAAGACATGATTGGACAAAATATAACACATTTCCAAGATGAGAGTTGGATGTACAGAGTTCCTAAATCATTGGCAGCTGCAAAAGACATGCAAGAAGTTTGCTTTTCATTATGTCTTGAAAACTTGGGATGAACATGAAGAGAATCGCAGCTCACTCATGTGTACCTGATAATTGCACAGTAGTTTGTACAGAAAATATGTGAAGGAATCTGTAAAAAACAAGGCTGTGGTGTTCCAGACTGAACTCAGAAGTACAACACAAACAGGTGCGTGCCATGAGATGTGACTGTATGCTTACTATGTTAAGAATGGTTTAGCTGAATTTTTGTCAGTGTTTTTTAAGGTGATAACCTGACAATCAAAAGCCATTGGTCTACACTGGCATGGATAGAGTTGTTTATTGTAAATATGAAGGGAAGCAGGGCAGTTTCTTGTCACTACACTTCAATCCCCTTTGGTATATTTTACACAGTATCAAGCTAGAGCTTGATATTACTTGAAATGCAGTGATGTTCTGAATTTCACTACTGTGCTTCTTTTGGCAAGATGCATGTGTTTGCAGTTACATAAAGCCAGCTGTCATTAATGATTTGAAATGTATAGCAAAGACCTTGCACTCTGACAGCTGCAGATAGAATCACCAGAAATTAATAGTATAATGAAAAAATATATGGATTAGTCCTGGCATGACTACCCACACACACGTAAGCCTGGCACTGTGCAACAGCTATAATTTTGTGTGTGTGATCTCTGTTATAAATTTAAAAAATGAGTTGTATACCTGTTTGTACATGTGTGTAGGTGGCACAGCTGATGTGACCATTACAGCATCATTGGCTTGGGGGATGTGTAACATCTGATTTGTAATCCTTCACAGATTATGAGAAGACTGCTAAGGTCAGTGTGACTGACTAATATGGTGAGTAATATAATTCTGGCTCACTGTATCACATCCTTGCCTGTATATATACTATAAACAGATGTTATAGTAGGAAGATGAATATGATCAACTCATTTAACTGCTGCTGTCACCACTGTGTTATCATGATGCACATCTTTCATTATGTGAGAGTGTGATTATTTACATGGATGAGTACTGCTGACACCTTTCCATTCCCCTTGAAAAATGACTTAAAAAAACGAAGGTGAGAAAGCTCATTTTACTTAATCTTTAATTCAATGTATGACACATATATTCCTTTCACAAATATTAGTGTACTATGTGCTTCCAGAAATATGTTAGTTTTCCACTCTTGTAACAGTTTTTTTTTTAATTTACTGTGAGGTGTGTGTGAAATACAATATATAAATACAGTTGCTTCTCAGTGAAGTCACGTGGAATGATAATGTGTATTAAAACACAGACACATACAAACAGATGCATGATCATGCATAAATACACACCACATGCATGTGTAAGCACACACACACACACACACACACACACACACACACACACACACACACACACACACACACACACACACAAAGACTAGCAGCTGTACGGAAGCAATAAGTTCTTCTTGCTAGATGCTGAAGAAATCCGTGGAAGATTATGGTATCTTACCTTATAAGGGCAATGATGAAGTAGGAGAAACACACCAAGAAGTGAATAACTGTACCAAATGTCAAAGGTAAATCTGAACACAGTGACCTGGTCTAATTGAATGTGAAATTTCCCTCTGCTGAACTTCAGACTGATGACTGTGCACATTGGAATTTTCATCAGGGAACCCTTACACTTACCCAAGCTCCAATTCACTGGGCATTCCACAGCACTTCGCTCCCTGATGCATAATTTGTGAACTACTGTTTTGAGTAGGAAATCACTGCTGCTGTGGTTTCATAGAGTGTAATGACAGTGACACCTTTGTCTTGAGATATTCTCCTTTCTTTTTGTCTGTGTAATTGTGGAGTTGGTATATGTAAGTTTGGGGGGGACCTTGCTGCATGTGGAGGTTGCAGTGGGGCTTGCCACCTGCAAAAAAAAAAAAAAAAAACACTTACTTTTGATTTTCAGTGATGTCCTTACTCAGCTAAACATCAGGTATTAGGTGAAATGTGTATCATTATTTTAAATTTGGGGGAAAAAAACTCTACATAGAACTTAGTTTGAATCTCATGCCCTCAGAAAAGAGGTTGTAGAGGTATAATGTTGTCTGTTTTAAGTACTGATTTATTATAATTTAGAGTTTTGATAGTGTATATGCTTCTTTAGGAAAAGACAGATACAGGCTGCTGTAGGGCTAATTTGGATTACAGATTGATTTTTCTAGAGCAAGATGTTTTTCAAGTTAACAACAATTTTCCCTGTATAAAATGTATCTTTGCTCTACATGTTTGTTATACTGCTCCACTATAACAGCTTATAACTAGTTGGTTATTGAAATGTTTCAGAGTATTACAAAATATTTGTTAAATAAAACTGTTGACATCTTCCCTATGAAGAAAGAGATCTTTGCCTGAGTTATTACTCTTTATAATAGTACTATTGGACCATTCTAAAATTGTCCAGTTATTGAAAGATTTGGATGCTAGAAGCTTCTAGCTGTGTGTATAAGTTAGAGTATGTGCATTTGTGTACATGATAATGAATTCATAAAAGTCAAGACCTTATAACTGGTGGTAAAGACAATAGTATAAGATACTGCACACTTCAGTTATAAAGGATGTAACCAATTTGGACATGGAAGCAATTGTTCCTAGTCTAAGACTTACTAACAGACAATGATTAACTTTAATAATTGGCTTAGTTTCTGGTGTCATTCTAAGCAGATCCACTATCTGTCAGCCTGGGATGACATGATTGACAGACCTTGATGCTTTGCCAGAGATGATCTTCATCTGTCACACCTGGGATTTCGGCTACTAGCTAAGGCTCTTACCACCCCCATAGTGCCCTTATTAGGCAGCGTCTCAAGGACAAAATTCCCAGTGTAAAAACTCCATTTAAAAACAACCTCAAGGTTGTGCTGCTAAATGCTAGGAGTCTCAATACAAAACTGCACTTACTGGAAGCTGCCCTCACCTTGGAAGACGCAGACATTTGTGCAGTCACAGAGATCTGGTTCAAGGTTGTGGAGATCACCACAGCCATACTGGGTTACACCTCCTTCCACACATTCAGACATCATAATGAAGGTGTGAACGCTAAAGGAGGCAGTGTATCAATATTCATTAAAGATAACTACAACTCCAAATGGGTTAAACAGTATGACTCCCTGCAGACACTTCAGGTGCAATTAACTGCTGCTAATACATCTATTCAAGTCATTGCCAGCTACAGGACCCCCCACCATGAATCAGGACACACAGTCTGCCTATTTGCATCTACTTGAGTCTATCAAGATACATCCAAACAGCATGGTTTTGGGTGACTTTAACTACTCATCCTTTGACTGGGTAAATTACTCATGCTCAAATTCAGTTGCCTAAAGATTCCTCGACTTCATTAACTCCAATGCCCTGGACCAGCTGGTTGACACCCCCACAAGGGGTGCCAACATCCTGGATCTGGAGCTCACCAATATAGGGGACCACTGTAGCATCCCCACTGTGAGGTCCTCCCTGGTGTGATTTGACTATAAATTGGTCTCATTTGAAGTAACTATCACACCTAACCCCCCTAGCAGCAACTAAACTAAAAAGTGTCTCCAAAGCAGATTATAACCTCTTACAGGATAGTATAAATAGCTTCCCTGCACCTTTTCCTTCAAATGGAACTGGCAACTATGCTGAGCTCTACACCAATGCTTTATACAAACACCTGTATTACTGTGTTGACTTTGCCATACCTGATAGGATGAAAACAAGCTTCTCACGGAAGAGCAAACCTGCCTGGTGGGCAACTGCCATTTACAGGCTTTACAATAAGAGGAAGAAATTTCTGTCTAAGGTTAAGAGGGAGCAAATCCTCCTGAACTGTAAACACTCCATCCTCAGCTTAAACAAGCAAATAAGACTTCTTGTGAAGTCCACCAAAGCAAACTATGAGTCCGAATTAGCTTCCTCAACAAAGGACAACCACAAGGCATTCTATAGTTATATCCGTAACCTAAAAGGAAAGTCCCAGATTTGTGCAGAACTGGTAGTTAATGATACCACATATGCTGAGCCTGTGGACATAGCTAACTTGTTGGTGGATAGGTTCTGTGAAAACATCACATCCCTGTCCCCACCACATGTACCCCATGACATCCCTACCACCTGTCCCCTTCCTTTCATCTCTAAAGAGCAGGTTGTAATTGCTCTCTCTAAGGACAAAAACACAGCATCTATGGGACCTGATAACATCACAAGCTACTTCCTACATGGGTTCCAACATGAATTAGCAGCATCACTGGGTACTCTTTTCAATCATAGTCTAAGCACCAGCTTCATACCAGCTGAATGGAAAACAGCCAACATTATTTTCTTGCACAAAGAAGGTGCTTCTACTGACCCTGGGAACTATAGACTTATTAGCCTGACTAGCATTATCTGCAAGGTCATGGAGTGAATCATCATGGGCCTTATCAACAAATATATATGTAATCTCCAAACACTTACCCTACTCAGTTTGGATTTAACAAAGGGAGATTATGCCAATTAAACTCCGTGGACTTCTTCGATACAGTCACCAAGACCCTGGACGAGGGGAAATCTGTGCATACAGCCTACCTGGACTTAGCCATGGAATTTGACACTATCCCTCACTCAGACATCATTGACAAACTCACCCAACTAGGCATCAACCCTTATATTGTTAGATGGGTCACTAACTGGCTCAATGATAGATCTCATATAGTCAAAATAGAGGAATCCACTTCCAACAGCAAATCTGTACCCAGTGGTGTTCCATAGGGATCATCCATGGGATCTCTACTGTTTGTAATCTATTTCTACAAGTACAAGCAAAAACTAAAAGTCTCTGTCTGACAAAGTTTGTTGATGACTGCAAAATGGGAGTGGTCATTGAATCTTCAAATTATGTCAACATCCTACAAGAGGGTTTTACACACACAAATGATTGGTGCTAAAGTCCTGGTCTTAAACTCAATGCAAAAATGCATTATGATTCCTTTCAGTAAAAGTTATGTTCCTGCTAGCTACTACATCAGTTGCAACACCTCAAATACATACTCAGTGGTGAGACACCTGAGCATACATGTTGACAGCAACTTTACCTTTGACCATCATATCTCCACAGTGGTAAGAAGGGCATTCTATATTGCTTATCTCATAGGTAAGGGCATTGCCTCTAGAAAAAAAGAAGTTATGACCTCCTTGTACTCTTTCCTCATCAGGCCAATAATTGAGTACAACGTCCCCTTTAGTATGTATCTTTCTAAGCACCTGCAACAATTGGAGAAACCAGAAAAGTTCCTCACAAGGCAAATTCAAGAACTTCAGCATCTGTCTTATGAGGATTGTCTGAAATCACTGTTACTTTATTCTGTTTCATACAGACTACTCAGCAGTAATCTCTGCCTTGCATACAAGGCAATCTCTGACCCTGCGTTATTGGAAATGCTGCATATCCATAAGTCAAATGGTACACAGTTTACTCTCTCTAAGGACCTTAACCTGCTATTTGACATTAATAAAACCTGCTGGAGGGACAGATTTGTCTCCTAGAGTTTACCAGACCTTTGGAACAGACTCCCACTTCATGTCAAACAGAACACCTCATTGGTCTCTTCAAACACAATATGGACGATTGGATGGGTGACCATAAATTCACCCCAGGGTTTCACCTATGTCTTTCTTGGACAGCGGCAATAGGTGCTGATTGTGGAAATAAGGGTAAGAACTTGATTAGGCTTATAAGAGCCCTAGGGCCATTATCCTAGTAATTTTCTACCATTCTGTGCTTGTTTTCTTTTCATGCATAAGATGAAGCACTAACAAATGCAATTTTCTTTATTGGGTACAACCTAAAGGTGTCAAACAATTAACAATTTCAGTAGACACAGTATTCAAATGTCTGCAGAAGGGTTTGTGGGCACACAAAATCATGTCATTTTAAAATAAAAAGGTGACATTTAGCATTCTGAAAGCAACAAATTCCACTAGAGCTTTTGATTGTGCAACTTAATAGTTCTGTATACATGGTCATGAGGGTTAAGTTAACTATTTGTGTGCTATGTCACTTTATTCAGTTTGCAGAAATGCATATTTGTTTTTATTTTCCTTTTTTTCATTTTTTACCTCCTGTATGTTTGTAAATAGCAAATTTTCATTATGTTACATCATACAGATACCTTTTTACATTCTGAAATACAAACTTCAGGTATGTACAATTGCTGCAAATATATATTTCTGTATACACGTATCAAAAAAATGGTAAACAGATTACATGTTCAAGCCATTCAGTAAAACAATACAATAAAGACTCACTCACTCTAGAGCCTTCACTGTATAATAACTTATGTCTCCTGTAATGGAAGCCCATATGATGCATGCAAATGATCCTTAAGAACACACCAATATTTCAGCTACATGTCTTCTGAATGTCCATAACTATTTAATTTTTACTTTTAAGATTTTATGGGTACACCCAGTCAAATAAAGCCAACCCCCCATTAGTTATAGACAGGGCATATTTCAGACATTATCAGTACAACTTAAGTGGATTGCTTTGCTATACCTTAAAAACTCAGGGCATAAACACACTTTTGATGCTCATACATATTAAAGTTTCTGTGGAGTATTCCTAACAACCAAGCAATGGGAAAACAGGTTCACAGACAAATCATTTAGTAAACAAACTGCAAGAAAGACTCAGGCAATCTAAACTCTCTACTATGTAATACCTTAACCCTCTTGTAGTGGAAACCCACGAGATATATGCACATGAAATGACTCCTTAAAGTGTATTGGTCATGTACTGAAGCAAGTCTAAGAAACAAACTTCTGGACTTGACATAACCTCCTTACCATACATAAAAACAAATTATATATTTTTTGAGGCAAACCGTGTTTTGTTCATGTGTTTTACTTTGCTGATATTGATGGCCCACTGCGCTTTTTCTCTCTGGGCTGAAATTCCATGCCACGCACCATGAAAGGCTCGACCCACAATGTCTCACTACCTAAACTTATGTATAAGCTACAATATTTTCATGATAGTACACCATTAGTGACATCTTACTTCCTCAAAAGACAAGTTTCCGGCAAGGAGGGGGGCGTGGCCAAGGATGAACACAGGATAGCAGCAGATTTCTTCAGCTCCACCAATTTCATTACATTGACAGGAATTAATTACTTAAAAAATTAATTCTTGAAGTAATTTTCTTTCTAAATATGTTTGTTTTATATAGTTCTTGAACTATATCTAAAAAAGAAAGGAAATCTTAATAATATTCCTGTCAGAAACTACTTTGGAAATTTTCCTGTCAGTTTATCAGTCTGAAATGAGTTCCAGTAAGACAAATTCTCAAGACTCCAGCATCAAGAAAGAACTTCAGTCTCTGATAATTATAGTCCAGCAACTTACTGCTAAGATGGATAAAATGGATACTAAAATAGACACTTTCATAGAAAAAACTACAAAACAAATAGACTTGTTACATATGGACCTGCAACAACAGAAGATCCAGATGACAGGCATAGAAGAAGCTGTGAATGACATGGAAAATAAAATACAA
Organism: Protopterus annectens; assembly: GCF_019279795.1. Lineage (NCBI taxonomy): Eukaryota > Metazoa > Chordata > Ceratodontiformes > Protopteridae > Protopterus > Protopterus annectens. Next base: position 994,294,693 of record NC_056729.1, read on the forward strand.
GAACAGGAAATCAACATTGAGTTTCTGCTGAAACAAAATACACATTTACAAACAAAGCTGGATGACCTGGAAAATAGATCTAGGCAATAACATTAGGATTTTTGGACTGCCAGAAAATATTGAAGGTAACAATATTACTTCTTTTTAACAACATGGCTCCCTAAAACTTTAGATTTACCAGAAGCATTCTCTTTTGGTATCGAAAGAACACATAGATCTATAGCTAATACTAACTCTAACAAAACTATCCTAGATCAGTTATAGTTAGATTTCTATCATCTTTTGATAAAGAGATGGTTCTTAAATCTGCTTGGGCTAAAGCTCCTGTTAAGTTTAATGAGACAACTGTGCATTTTGACAATGACTATTCTTCCATGGTAATTGCTAAAAGAAATGTTTTTCTGCCACTAATAAGGGAGCTTAAAAAAGCACAGTTTAAAACATACCTTCTGTTTCCTGCCAAGCTTAAAATCTTCCTTCCTGATGGTCCTAAGGTCTTCGATGATTTAGACTCTGCTTTACTGTTTGTCAAAGAAAAAAGGATTTTGGATAAAATAGAAGAAATGGAATGGGCTACTTCTTCATTAAAGAGATTGGCAACTGAAGCTTCCTGGAAGACTTCAGAGAAGAAGAAGAGACTAAAAAACAAATGATTTGTTATATGTTTTTTCTCTCTCATCATTTTAGTTCATTATTAATCTTTTTGAATATAGTTCCTGCATTTCCAGAAAGCCACAAATATTTTGGAAAAGATTTAATCAAAGTTATTCTCTATGTGCAAAGAAATGTTTTGTTTCATAACCAGTCAAAATGCCTGAGGATTTAATGGCAGGCTGTGACTCAATTTGTTTTCTTTCTGAAAAAGTAAGGTTAGTAATTTGATACATTTTTTTATCTTTACCTTTTTTTTTCCTTCTTCTTTTATTATTTTCTTTGTTTAAACAATGACATTCTATTTAGATTATGTAGTGGGTAAAGGGTGGGGAGGGCAGGAGAGAACAGTAATGAAAATATCATTAATAGAATAATAACATATTTATTTCTTGTAAAAGTTTATAAGTTCTTCAAATGCTATTTCTAATTATACTTTCTTGATTATACTGCTTATGCTTGTTTGTAAATAATCTGTCATGCTTTAACTAATAATAATCAGAACTAAATAAGAGTAAATAATATGTTTTATTTTTAACTCTATTAATATAAACAGTAAGTAACATTCCATTGTATATACTTCTTACAGCTTTCTCTTACATTTTTTATTTCTGCCTCACTCCCTTTTATTTTCTACACTCTTTTCTTTTCTTTATTAATATATAGAAATGCTTTAGACTGTGTGGGCACAGTGAATAATAGGATTTGTATGAAAATTGAGTTGGGAGAAGAATGCTGAGTTTTATTGCTTGTTGGTAATTTTGAGTTTAATTTCACTTGCATAGAGGCTGTGATGATCTGTGGAATACACTGTGGAGGTTCTGTCATGTTTAGATGCATTTACACTGCTAAATGAATGTTTGTCACTAGTTTTAATAAGTTTCCCGCCAAAATGTTAAGAGAGACAATCTAGGATGTGGGCTGTCTTATGCACAATGTCCTTGAGTTACCTCAGAATCTTCAAATCACAGAATTCTCACAGAGAAACTGAAAGCAGTTAGTATAAACATTGACAAGGTTATCACACTGACACACCACAGATTCAGGAAAAATACTCTGTTCATAAAATATGTCAGTTATAATGAGTTTAAATGATGTAGTTTCTTGTAGTAAGTAAATGTCTTATTTTAGAAGGCATAAAAATGAAACATTTATTTAAATGTTTTTGAAAATCTACTTAACAGCAGCATAATAATCTGTGTTAAAAATTTGTGTTCCAAACATATACTTTACTATAACTCATTTAATTCATCTGATTGACAAACATAAATAATCTTATAACTCTATTCTGGAAGAAATGTCATGTGATATATTTTAAAGCAGTAGGTTAGCATGATTGTAAAATCTGGTTACCAATATGTGTTTGCTGTGCATTATTTTGTATAAAGCAGACAGATT
>NC_056729.1:994625994-994640994 GCF_019279795.1 Protopterus annectens
TCTGGAGGATCTCTACGTGATAACCTCAGAAGTATGTATATCTGTTATGGCTTAGTGGTAAAGCACATCGTCAGTGGTATGTAGGGACCCGGGTTTGAGCCGTGCAGAGACCGGTTCTTTTGTTGCTGTGAAGAACAAGGGAAATCGAATACGGTGATAGTAAGGTGTTTTTAACCAGTTGTGTGCGGGTCTGCGTGACAGTAAGCAGTGGTTATTTTTGGGGAGGATCAGTATGGGTCATGTAACTATGCATTAGAAGACAATACTATGCAAATGGGGTGGAAAATAGTGAATCCTGTTTATCCCCAGGGTGTGATGCAGATCCCAAGAGTGTATGTGTATAGATAGCCGGTTGCAGAACTCGAATATAGGTGAAAGCATGGGGGGGTGTCAGACATACTGTACGTAGATTGGAGCCCTGTGTCTCAGGATTGCTCCTGGCTTAGCACGCCTAAGCTAGGAGTGTGTCTATACCTGCCTAGTGCAATTGGGCGGGACAACAGCAGTAGGAGAGTAGTCAAGGTGAACAAGCTGGGCAAACAGGTGATAATTATCACAATCAGCAAATTATAGGCCCAACCCAGCTCAGAACACTACAATAAAGTGAGCAAGCACCATACCCATGGATTTTTCCACACCCTACACCACCGGTGTATACATGCAGGGAAATTTTACAAAACAATCCAACGAAATGAGAAGGGCTGCAGCAGGCAACACAGACCAACATGTGCAGAAGAGTGAGGGTGGTGAGGATGTGTATGCTGCTGAACAACCCACAGTGAGGAGACAGAGAAGACTGTACAGACCCAGGGTAACCTACCAGGGGATACATGAGCTGGAGATAATGGAGCACTGTGGGATGGACAGAGACCTCCTACAGCAGTTTGTTGAGCTGTGCCGGCCACACCTGACACATCGAACAGGCCGAGGGGAACCCATCCCAGTGGATACCAAGGTATGTGTAGGCTTAGGTATACTAGCCACAGGTACCTCCCAAAGCACAACTGGGGATAACATGGGGATCTCAGAGGCATCTACATCCAGGGTATTCCACCAGCTCCTGGATGCCATGTCACCACATGCCAGTGAGCACGTACATTTCCTCAACACACATGAGGTGTTGACCAGCAATATGCATCTCTTCCACCAAATGGCAGAGTACCCTGGGGTAGTGGGTGCTATAGCCTTCATGCATGTATGCATCAAAGCACCTCCCGGTAAGCAGGGTAGAGCCTACATTAACCGCAGGGGCATCCCCTACATCAACTGCCAGGTCATATGCGATGCCCAGGGCAATATACGGAATGTGTGTGCTGGCTGCCCTGGAAGCTATGACAATTCCGATATATGGCATTTGACACAGCTGTACCATAGCTTTGCCAATATGGACATCCCCTATGGTCACCTAGTGGGGGATGCTAGGTACCCACTAGAGCCGTGGCTGATGACACCCATCAGAAATGCACACACACACCTGAACAACTACGCCATAATGAGGCAAACGCACAGGCCAGACATATAATAGACCGTGTGTTTGGGATGCTCAGGTCATGGTTCCGGTGTCTGGACACATCCGGTGGAGCCTTGCAGTATTCACCAGCTACATGCACCCAAATTGTTATGGTATGTGCTATGCTACACAATATGATCCTGCAGAAACAGCTGCAACAGGAACAGCATGGGGCAGGGCCACACAGCCCCTCACCATTGTCAAGGCCTGTACAGGCACAGAGTGACTCGGAGGAGGAACAACCTGAGCTGGACCCAGTAGGCAGAAGGAGGCGTGCCCAGTATGACCTGGCCTTGGCAAAGAGGCAACGCATAGCATATGCACTGACACAGTAGGTACCCAGGGAATGTCACCCTCTCTGATTCGCACAGACAGTAAAAGGGATGCCATGTATAGGAAGTGCACTGTTTGCATCCAACATAGGCAGCCCCCCAGCACCATCCTCAGGTCTGGCACACCCTCAAGGTAAGTCAATCAACCTACCAATTGGCAGTTGTATTAGAATATGTTGTTACCTATAGCTATGTTATGGATGTGAGCATGCAAGGAAATTTGGTGGCCAAATGTTAAAGCAGCAGACAGTAGACATCCATAGTGGCACCATGAAATCTGTAGCACATACCGGGGTCACCATAGTAGCCAGTAGTACACAGGGTGTCATAACCCACTGCGGGTAATGGGCTGAGCATCATGTGTGACCATACAGCCCACACAAGTCTCAACCAGCTAAACAGGTGTAGACCAACACAGACAAATGCTGTACTATGGCCTCTGAATATGCCCAATAGATGACCACCCCACAGACCCACACAGACAGACTACAGCAGGCCAGACAGTTGGATGTAGGTTGTGAAGGCTAGGACGTTTGAAACTAATATGTTGGTAATTAAAGCTAAGATCTGGAGTACACTGGTATGCCTCTAGCCAGCACAATGGGTAGGTCTACACACTGAAATTGAGTACCTGACATACTAGTGCAGTAGTAGCAAAAGTGTACAAGTGTCAGGTGTGCCCCCCTTCCAACGTACACATGTAACAACAGTCAGGTGCCCCCCCCCCCCGGTGCTGTGTAGGAATGTGGATACAGTCGGATGTCCCCCCATGCTGTGCAGAAATGTAGCAACAGTCAATGCCACATTACTGATGGATACCCTGCATACACAGCATGCCACCTGTCAGTGTATAACACAGAGGTCAGCACCACAGTACTGACTACCTGGACATGTAACACATGTGATACAATTGGCCATACTGGGCATGCTCAAACACATGAAGGTATGACGGCAATGTCAGTCGATAACATGCGGAATGGTCATAATGGGCATGCTCACACACGTAAACACAAGATGGCCAGGTCTGCAAACACCAGTCTTCCGGACATATCTGCCGGTACATTGCTATACTGTTGGATGACTGTGCTGTATGGTATGGGTGTGGTACTGTCTATTGTCTGTATATTTGCCATGGTGTATTGGCAATTCACATTTGCTGTGTGTGCAGGGTGTTGCTGCAACACTTGCAAAGGACGGTTATTTGTTTGCGGCCAGAACAACCCATTGGATACGGAGTGATTAAGGCACATTGAAGCAGTTGGGAGCAGTTGTGTGTGGGTTTGCATGGTGTTAAGCACTGCTGACATCTGGTTACAGCTTCTTACACTTGGTTAGACTCCACATTTCTTTACCAGTGCAATACTCGTATACTGGTAGCCAAACACGCTTACACTGGCTCGCTCCCTCACTTGCACATGCACCGACATTGGTGCTTGCATGTGTCACTCACTCTGGGTGGGCGTGATCCCTTGTGATGCCTATTACATTGGACTACATGACTACAGTATCAGGTATGGCTGACCATTAAGCGACGGCATGGTGTTCGACTGTACGGAATCGCGGCCTGTCCAGTGAGTTAATCATATTATATGCGTGTTCCTCATACAATCTGCTCCCATCTGGCTGATACATGGGAACCGGTACTCTGCAATGCAGACAAGTAAATGTGTTTTGGGACCCACATCCGTCTGCTGGGTCATGCTACCGCATACCTATTGTAGGTCTGCCACCTTTAAAATTGGCCGAGGTGAGACTTTAGGATTAACACCTGTCCCACTTTGCATGGGACAGTCCCTCCTTAGGCGTATATGTCATGCGAAAATAATCAAGACAAAGCAAATGTCCTGATTACAGGACAATATTATATTCTGCATTTCTCTAATAGTTGCATGTAATGGTTATTGTATATATAACATTTCTATATGTTATGTGAAGTAGCATAAGCAACTGGACTGCTACTAGACTAAGCTTTTATTTGTGCTAATATGTATAGTTCTGTACTATGCACGGCTGTAGGTATGTTCTGACCTGGTACGTCTGACATTTCTACGGAGCAGGTCCCACTTTGTCCATTTGGAAAGGTGGCAGCCCTATAGGACCTATATGTAGAGATGTCAGATTTGGCAAGGCAACACATACCCACAGCCAGTAGAAAATAGACTACTTCACCGGTTTGCATAATTAAGACTTATTCTTAGATTCATAGGTTCATACTAGGCTATCTGCCCTAGGGCATTTATAAGCCTAGCCAGAGTGTGTTTGGCTTTTACCAACCATTTTAAATTAATTTTGCTATGCCCTTTTTCGAGGTTAGTATATTGTGCCTCTGTCTAACAGTGACACAGAAGTGATACCTGGGGTAAACATACGATCTCCCATCCACTCATCAAGATTCCTCTTGAAAAGAGTCAATGAGGGACTCTGCCTAACCTGGACTGGGATTTTATTCCAGAGTGAAGGGAGCCTCTGGGTTATTAATCTGTCCCTCCAGCATGTCCTATTTATTTCAGTGCTGAGGTTCAAGTCTCTCGAGCGCTTAGCTCGATGGGATTTGGATTTTCTGAGGTGCAGCATGTCCATTAATTCCGTCTTGGTCATGGCTTTATACGTCAGGCACAGATCGCCTCTGAGCAGGCTGTATGCCACTGAGTAGAGCTGGAGTTTCTTTAACCGGGCAGCATATGGCATCTGTTTGAGCCCTTTGATCCTCTTGGTGAGGTACTTTTGGGGTCTTTCCAGTTGCTGCAGGTGTCTGGTAAGGTACATCCCAAAAGGGGCATTGTACTCAATTATGGGCCTGATGAGGGATGAGTAAAGAGGCATGATGACCTCCCCTGATCTAGATGTGAATCCCTTCATGATTAGGTGGGCTATATAAAATGTTTTTCTAACCACTTTGGCCACATGGTTGTCAAATGAGAGATTGCTATCAACTTGGGTTGATATACTATGCAACAACTATGGAACAACTTGTTACCACTCCCACAAGAGGGGAAAACATACTGGACCTGATCATCACCAACATGGGGACTCTATGCTCCAGACCAGAAGTGTATTCCCTCACTGGTAGATACTTGCAGCAATTCTTGTAGAATTATAGTTGCTAATACTGTTTCCTATAACATCTAGGTGTTTCAGATACAACATAATCGTTTTATGCAACCACTACAGACAATATATGGATTCTTTGCCCTAAATCATAGGCCATGTGCCATAATAACATTTATTTTCAGGACACAACTGCCCACAGGGGAATGTCCATCGCAAAGGTGAACAGGTAGTAACCCCAACCTATTATGCTATCATCTACCTAAGGGAGTCGGCGGAATATGCGCTTTTCGTCACTAGCAGACCTCACATACGAATGGGGGAGAATGAACACTGAATCAGGGACACTGCATAACACCCTCAGGGACACATTTAGATGATTGGTACTATTAACCTGACACACTGACAGTCCCAGAGCATATGTATTCATACACATTTGTCGAGGTACATGCTGTCATTAGTCATTACATGTATTCTGCCACCTGTCCACCTAATAACACTAGTTCTGGAAGGGTTTAGTTGGGACTGTGTTAGATTCTGATTCGTAATCACGGACGCCCATGATAATCAGGTACAGTTCACTGATATAGTCGCTGTGTGTTCCCCCAATGGTTTACAGACTATCCAGTAGATGTGCTCTTAAGGTTTGGGAGGTATGGGCATCTGCTATACCCACATAGGAATATTAATTACTTCCATGGGGTGGGCCTACTACATCTCTGGCAACCAACACCTGCACGCTTAGGCCCATTATTGCATACCCATGATTCCCCTACCTGACACCCCTCTACAGCACTCATCCTTACTGTGAGCGCAGCTGGGGTATGAACACACCCCTACACATGGCCCACTCTCCCAGTGTCGGGACACATGTCGTACGTTTTGTCAACTCATGTGTTATCAGACTTGCACAACCTACTGTTCCATGTACAGCTACATCCTGGTCACCTCAATCATTACTGGTTCACCTACAAGGCAAATTTTTGGTGTCCCACAAGGGAACCCGTGATCCATGTTTAAAGTGTAGACCTTGCAGATATCTCCCACTGGTAGTTTCCTGCCGGTGGTCTGGAAAGCAGAGGTGTATTTACCTTTATTGCATGTCTGCATGTCTCACCGGCCTAGCTGGGGGGGGTGTGGGAGGTAGACGTTTGTTTATTGGACCTCACACTAACATATGCCTGGTCTGACCATATGTTACCCGTAATTGCTGTAACATAATCTAGGTATGTACATGTGTATATTTACAGTAACATATGTATATACATATATATATATATATATATATATATATATATATATATATATATATATATATATATATATAAATATACATATATATACACACACGTCCTTCTTAGCCTGAAATCCCTCAGACAGCTGCAGATCAGAGTCTACCGGTGGTCGAATACTGCGCAGGAGAAGTTACCGAAACAGTTCTTCTTGGGTGAAAAGACCTCCGACTGAATTGTCGTCTAAAGAGGCTAGCCACTTTCTGATCTGTGGCCAAAGAGCGGATCCTGGACGGCTCAATACCGGAGGCTCATGTAGGAAGATTTTGTCTTTTTTCTGTTTTAGATCAGGGACTAGGTTACAGTAAATATTGTTGTCAAGATTTGTTATGCAGATCAGGGACAAAAGGAATTACTGTATATTTGGTCATAGATCAGGGTAGCAGAATAAGGTAGGCAGTTATTCTAGATAAACTGTGAAAAGGAACTGAAAACTTGATATCACGTGATAAGAAGGGTTACGTAACATTTTTCTTTTACCATGTGAAATCAGTGCACTAAAACATCGTGAGATCTGCCCCTAACCGAAGACGCAAAATACATGCAATCACAACGTTCTGATAATGTTAGGTACTATACGAAATGGGTTAACAAATATGAATTTGATGGTAAATTAGATAAAACTTTGCTGGTTAAACTCCTTAAGCAACTTAAATCCGATGCGGGAGGTCAGGCAAAAAAGCAACGCCAATTAGGCATTCCTTAGGCACACAGGTGGATTGAGGAAGCAAATCGTAGAGAACAGAAGATTAAAAATTCAAAAGCAATTATTTTTAGACAAAGAAGATAATAACTTAGTAATAGCAACAGCTCCTCCTCCTCCCTTGCCCTCTCCTTTACCCTTTTCAGGATATGAAGCGAGTGGACAGGCTGGTCTGGCTTCGCGTTATCCTGAAGTCTCAGCGAGACCACAACCATTTGTTAGAGATCCTATTGAAACTAGGTCCCGAGCACATAAAATACGTGGGGACGCAGAATCATATCAAATAGAAAGAAACCTACAGGATGAGAGTGAGGAAGAAATATGTCCACTTATAGAGGTCCCAAATCCTCAGGCAGGACAGGCAGGGCAAGACCCAACACTCTTAGTATATAGACCATGGACACCGGAGGATATCCGGAAAGCTACTGAGGGAATTCCCTATCTGAAAGTTAATTTTGCAAAATTTTTAGAAGATTTACAAGGCATGAGGTTGAGTTACCACTTGAATGGGGAAGATGTAGAAAAAGTAGTAAGACAAATTATAGGTCCAGATTGGCACATGATTTGTGGCACCTGGAATCCTCGTAATGCAGAGCTTAAACTACTCCCACATAGCGACACAGAATTAGACAACAGAGTGAAAGGTCTTACAGACCGAATCTCTGAGAAATGGAAACCTAGAGCAGACTGGACTTGCATTAATCAATGCATACAACAGGAAAATGAGACAATAGATGGGTACTATGCTAGATTATTGGAGTGTTTTAATAATCATAGCGGTATGACGGTTCCTGAAAACCAAACGAATGATTCCCCGTATGAACAACAATTAAAAAATGCATTTTTGAAAGGTTGCATTGCACCTATCAGTAGCTTCATTACGAAGCATATGATAGACCATCGAACAGGTAGGCTACAAGCCTTACTTGAATATGCTAGACATGCTGAAAGACATTTTAATAGCAAGAAGAAAAAGAAGGCGCAAGTCTTCACTGCTGAAGACGGAGCTGAAGTATTTGTGTTACAGTCAGGTAAAAAGGGCAAGAAGAATGCCCAGGGAAACAAACAGTCTGACAAATGATCAGAGGATTTTGAGGAAAGGAAAAAGAGAGGTGAGTGTTTTAAGTGCGGAAAAAAAAGGACATTTAGCGAGGGATTGTAAACAGAACAAAAAGGTAATTACAGAAGATAAGGGAGATGAGGACTGACTATATGATAGTGAAGATACATCATGCAAAAGTCAGAAATCATCAGGAGAAGTTAATAAACAGAAGACAAATATAAATGTGATAGAAGGAATAGAGGAAGTGCAAGTAGATATGGAAGATGAAGAAAGTGAAATTTTGGATTTAGCATTATTGAGCTTAGAGCTCTAATTAGTAGATACGAAACCGAAAGTTACACTTCTGGTGGAGGGAAGGGAAGTCAAATTCCTGTGTGACTCAGGAGCATCACGGACCCTGATACACCCCTCCAAGTTACCAGAACATTCTGAATCACCTGATTATATACTAGTGAAAGCTGCAAATGGACAGCTATACAGGGAACCACTTTCCCATGATATAGCAATAACTGACCCTGTTTCAGGTATGACCCAAAGAAGTAAAATCGTTGTTTCTGCGAAGTGTCCAGTGAACCTATTGGGCAGGGATCTTATGCAGATATTTGGCATAGCATTAGTTCCGACTGTGCAGGGTATGGAAGCACAGAGGCAAATGGATACTTTTGTAGTGCGATCGGAGGGTGAAACTTTTAACTGGTACAGCCAGGACCTAGTTACGACTGGTCCAGGGTCAGTAACCGAGGAACTGATGAACGTAGCCATCAGTAAAGCCCCCTCCCTCGACACTGATTGACAGCATTTGTTACACTCTACTCTATACTACTGTACTACGCCAGGACCTGATAGAGAGTATGAGCAAGAATTGTTCAGAAATTGCGCAACTAGATTGGTTTTACGTACTTTGTATTGGGATACTGAGGGGAACAGTGTAGCTAGCTGTTCATTACCTCAAGAATTCCTTGCATTATATAGATCAAATCGATTACCACATGTCAGCTTGACAAAGAACAAAAATGTAAAATGGGCAGACTTAGGAAAAAAGGTAACAAGATGGGAGAAACAGACTGACTTAGAATTGTCAGAACAGGGAATACAGAAACAAAAGTTGAATTGGTTGACACAGACACATCCAGCTGTACACTTGCAATCTAGCGAGGACAGCTGATTAGCATTTTTATTAGAAGAAGAAGAGAAAGCTTTATGTGAAATTCCAACAACTCTTTGGTCGACAGGCAAGTCAGATGTAGGACTTATTCGAACAGCAGGACCAGTTACAATTACACCAAAATCGGCATTTAGGCCACAGAAAAGACAATACCCCTTGAGGAAGGATGCAGAAATACGAATTAAACCTATAATAGCAGCATTACTCAGGGAAGGAGTACTGGTAGAATCTCCTGATTCAACATGTAATACACCCCTATTTCCTGTTAAAAAAGCAAACGGGGAATGGTGGATGGTTCAAGATTTACAAGCTGTGAACAATGCAGTGATACCCAGAGCACCCACGGTGCCAGACCCACATACTTTGTTAAACGATTTAAAACCGCAACAAAAATATTTCTCTGTGGTAGATATCAGTAATGCTTTCTTTTTGATACCTATACATCCTGATAGTCAATATTGGTTTGCATTTACATTTCAGGGTAAAAGGTATACTTATACTCGACTACCACAGGGATATTGTGAGAGCCCAACAATATTTGCACAAGAAATGGCTAGCAACCTGGCAGGGTTTACCCCACCAGGAGGTAGTCAAATTCTACTTTACGTAGATGACATCTTGCTAGCAGCCCCCACCCAGCAGCAATGCAGGGAGGATACTGTAGCGTTATTGAAATTTTTAGCAACACAAGGACACAAAGTGAATAAAAGTAAATTACAACTTTGGAAAAAGCAAGTTAGATACCTAGGATATGTGATATCCAATGAAGATAGGATATTAGACGAGGATAGAAAAACAGCAATTTTGCAAGCACCCAAACCAGCAACCAAGAAGGAAATGATGTCCTTCTTGGGGACAACTAATTTCTGTCAGAGTTGGATACCAAATTATGCTTTGGAATCTGCTCCACTGACTGACTTGATATATAAGACACCAATGGCAGCACAAGATATTTTACAATGGACACCCGAAGCAGAAACGGCTTTCTGCAGGTTGAAGCAGTTGATAGCTTCTTCATTAGTTTTAGGACTTCCAAATTATCACAAACGGTTCTTTCAGACCGTAGCTTGCAAGCAAGGATATATGACGTCAGTGCTGACGCAACAACATGGGGATAACCAACGCCCCATAGCCTATTATTCATCACAGTTAGACCCAGTGGCACGATCTTTGCCTCACTGTGTACAAGTGGTAGTTGCAGCTGCAATGGCAGTACAGGCTTCAGCCTTAGTGGTGTTGTTCCACCCTCTCACATTGAGAGTGCCTCATGCAGTCACAATAATTTTACTGCAAGAAAAAGTAGCATATCTCTCTCCTGCTAGACATCTTTCATGTATGACTATACTGCTGAGCCAACCTCATATGACAATTGAACGATGTACGACATTAAATCCATCAACATTACTTCCAACTCCTGTGGATGGCACACCGCACAACTGCCTGCAACAGATTGAACAGTTAACCTTGCCTAGACAAGATCTCACAGATATGCCCTTGGATAATGCCGTGGTGACATATTACGTGGATAGCTTATGCAGAAGGGGCCCTACAGGAAAGAATCTAGTGGGGTATGCAGTAGTTACAGACACTGAAATTCTAGAAGCTCAATCCTTACCACATAACTTATCTGCACAAGCAGCAGAATTGATAGCTTTGACACGGGCATGTACTTTAGCAAAAGACAAATGTGTAAACATATATACTGATAGTCAGTATGCTTTCTCTACAGTACATGTATTTGCGCAACAATGGAAGAATAGAGGAATGATAACATCTAGTGGAAAACCAATTAATCATGCGCATTTTATTTTGGAACTATTAGAATCTATTCAGTTACCTACCAAAGTAGCTATTTGCAAATGTATAGCTCATACAAAACAACAGGACAGAATTTCAAAAGGCAATGCAAGAGCTGATGCAGCTGCGAAGCAAGCGGCCTCAGACTCAGAAACTTTACTTTTGAATGAGGAATTACAACCCTCTGAGATTTTAGATTTAGACATGTTAAAAACAATGCAGATGCTTACTACAAAAGCAGAAAAACAAAAATGGGAAAAACAAGGCGCAATTCTTGAAAATGGACTGTACATTTCCAAAGAGAAAAAAACGATATTGCCGTCTAATTTATTTAGATATGCAGCTTTGTTGAGCCATGGGCAGTGCCATGTCTCAACAGGGGGGAATGGTACAGTTAGTAAACCGAATATTCCAAACATATGGATTCACAAACTATACAAAAAAAATTTGTGCAGCTTGTCATACTTGTAACAAGCACCATGCACAAGGGGCATTTAAACCTAAGCAAGGAAGTTTTCCTATACCACCTTATCCATTCCATACTATTTGTATGGATTTCATAGAATTAAATAAGTGTGAAGGGAAAAAGTATTGTTTAGTCATTGTAGATATGTTTTCTAAATGGGTAGAAGCTTTTCCAACTAAAAATCAGGATGCAGTAACAGTGGCAAAAGCCCTGATAAAAGAAGTAATCCCTAGGTTTGGCATTCCGGAAAGGATTTATAGTGACAATGGCACACATTTCATCAATCAGACAATTCAACAACTTGGGAGATTTTTTGGAATCTCCTTGAAAAACCATTGTGCCTACCACCCACGGTCAGCAGGACTGGTGGAAAGGTACAATGGAACCCTTAAAAGTAAACATAGGAAGTTAGTTGAAGATACCCAAAAGAATTGGATTCACTGTCTGCCTTTAGCACTGCTGAGTATGAGAACGGTTCCAAATGTGAAGGGGCTGGCTCCCTTTGAAATGGTTTTTGTGAGAGCATATTATGTGCCTCAGTGGAAAGCTCTCATGCCCGCAGAACAAGAGGCAGACAGTTCATTACCTAGTTATATGAGGAAACTGTTAACAAATAAATCTGTTTTGCAGTTTAACTCTTTTTCAGATAAGGAACAGACCAGACCGGTGGAAGCAGTTTTGGATCCCAGAACGTGGGTGTGGCTGAAAGTGATGAAGAGGAAGAATTGGGCGAGTCCAAAATGGGAAGGACCGTACCAGGTACTATTGGCAATGCCTACTGCAGTCAAAGTGGCTGAGAGGACGTCCTGGGTTCATTTGACACACTGCAAAAGGGTAAAGAACTTTCAACTTGATAAAAACTTTGTGACTGATATACAACAAGGGAAAAATGGCCAAGAACAAAGCGAATAGAAATTTAGATCAACCCCACAGATGTTGCATAATCATTTTGTTGAGTATACATTTATTGACTATAATTGTGACAATTTTCCTCTTGTTGTGGTTTTTCCTTCACTCAACCACACAAGTGAAAGTGGGAAGGTGTGACGAAACGTCTATAGACTGGCATCCAAATTTTAACACATACCTAGCTATGAAGCGTGTATATGCAGAAACTATGAACATTTCGAATTGCTGGGTTTGTACAGCTATACCAACAGCATATGGAGGACTGATAATGTCCGCTGTCCCTTTGGGGATAAATGAGACTTGGGAGAATTTGCTTTTTGATACAGGAACTGTGAGATCACAGGACAAAATAGCTTTATTTTTACCTGTTACACAAAAGGGAATTGTATGTTTTTACAAAAATGACACTCTCCAGGTGGGCTGGAGCAATTGTAATATAACAATATCTTATCGGTGTTATATTAAGACTAGTAATGGCAATATTCTTTGCAATACTAATTATGACTCATATTTGAACTCACTGAAAACAACCATGAATGAGATTCGCAAGAATCCTGTTTTATTTAAACAGTTGTCAGTTATAGACCAGAAAATGTTTCATGCAGGGTTAATGCGTATTAGTACTAAGGTAGAAAACTGTTATTTTATTTGTGGGAAAAAAGCATATAAATGGCTACCTGAGAATTGGTCCGGCAGTTGTTTTTTGGGTTATCTGGTTCTGGCAATAAGACATACTGCAGAATTACCTTTGGGAAAGATACGAAACGTGAGAGAAGCAGCTCGGAAACCTGCGGGTCCAGTCGAGAAACCTGTAAATCCAGTTGGACGGATCGAAGCTGGCTGGAAAGACCATAATAACGTAAAGGACAAAAGCAAATTGACTCATATGGACTTGAGTGACAGGGTTTTATCTTGGGTAGGAATATTCCCAGCATATGGAGCAGTAAAATCGATCTGGGAGCTGAGGAAGCTGTCAAAACTTCTCGAAGTAATGAGTAATGCAACTTTCTCTGCCCTAGAACTAGTGAATGATGAACTGAATGCAATGAGAACTGTTGTGCTACAAAATCGAATGGCTCTTGACTTCACCTTAGCGGCGAGAGATGGTACGTGCGCGCTTATCAAAGAAGAATGCTGTGCGTACATACCAGACAACAGGCATGAAATTAACAACCACCTAGAGGTAATTCAGCAAGTATCAGTCATGACTGAACCAGGCCCAAACCCACTGACGGACTTTTTCCAGAATCTATTCGGGGGGGGTGGGGTTCCATCCTAATGAATATTCTGATTGCTATTTGTGTGGGTATACTCCTAATAGGAGCATGTGTTTGTTGTGGAATTCCCTGCATGAAAAGATTAATCAAAGATTTTATTGATGTATCTGTTACTGAAACCTTGTACCAAGATATTGAGATTGAAAAGTTGATCTCAGATGAAACTTTTTCTGAAGTATAGATCGAATGACTCACCTAGCTGAAAATCCTTAGTGGAAGAGGTTAGGAGATGAAATGACATTATGCATACTTCAAAATAGAATAAAAATAATTAATAGGAGGGAAAATGTTAGAAAAATATGCGTTTAAATATATGTGAAATGCTAGTTTAAAAGCAAAGTAGTATGTCATGCATTTTATTCTATTAATGATATAACAAAAAGGCTGAATTCATGTGAAATTGTAAGTAGTTTTGAAACTGCAGTGTGGCTTGTAGCAAATTGACCTATGGCCCTGGCAGCTGCCAGCTCAGCAAGTTTTAATGTTTATGCTTTTCACAAGTGATTATCTGCTGGGTCAGGAAATTAAATATGTGAAATAATGAAATCTTCTGCTCTTTCCTGCTGGGATGATTTGGCCTTGTATATGTGTTACTAAGATAGGATGCAGCTGTTGGGAAAGTGTTACAGGGAACAAAGAAGTGTATTAAAAGACTGAATCTGCTATTATATTCGGACTAGTTTGAAGCCTTGAAGAAGTAACTTTACAGAAAGACATTATGACCAGGTGGATAGCAAGGCCGTATTGTTACCAGAGGAAAACTTTTTTTTTTAAATATACAGCATCAGCATAGATCAATGAATAGAACATTGTAAGCTAGAGTGATGTAGATGCCCTGTGACATACCACATCAGTAAGGTGGGCACAGCTTGAATGTAAAGACTATATAAAATTGTATACTTCCTGTTTCATGTCAGACAAAATTCTGTACTTGTACGTTTTTTGCCTCCTGGTGTACACTAGTAAACTTTTGAACTTGAACCTCCTGTGTATTGAACTCTTGATTTTATTTAACAATATATATATATATATATATATATATATATATATATATATATATGGATATATATATATATATATATATATATATATATATATATATATATATATATATATAAATATATATACATTTGTGTGTCCGTTGACCAATACATTTCCCACTCATGCGCACTTACACATGCGTATTGGGTTTTATATATGCCTCACCAGCATACTATTGCCTTAGTCATTATGACACTGACACTTCACTCCGGTTATCTTTTAATCGTTATTTAGCACGTTATACAGCAGACAGATGTCGCAATATGTTCATGTACGGATTACCAATGGTAACTGGGATGTGATACAGTGTGATTTGACCTGTTCCTCGTCTGCACAGCCTATTATTCCAGCTACTGTGTTTGTTTGTCTGTGCACATTCATATTATTTATGTCAATA